>NW_024041150.1:7966544-8141356 GCF_014851395.1 Micropterus salmoides
ATCACATTTACAATCCACACCACTTTCCATCCAGCCAGAGCTGCCCTCACCCAGTAGGTGGCGCCCCAGGACACAATCCACAGCAGCTCAGAAGGTTCATATCTACAAGATGAATCTGCTTAATGTTTAATGTGAGAAGCTGTTTAACTTATTCCTGTCTGCTGACTCTGTTTCTGAATGACATGCTGCATCAGTGTGAACCTGTGCACCTCAAAGCCACAACTGTACTCTGAGGAAGGGAAGCAGCCACTTCCATCAGCTGAGAGCTGCCTGGAACAATCCTGCTGACACCTCTGAGTTCTTCAGATTTTTGGGCTATGCTAAACGTTCAGAATAATGACATAAATCATTGCATTCATTTTTGTCAGTTTGTCAAGTTTTCCAAATTTCAGACTTGTCTTGCTTTGGTAGAAGCTGTGCAGTGAGTTAACTTCACTTCCCGACACCTTAAGCCGCATACACTCACTTAAATCTTCGTTTCAACTTCGTTTGTTGACTCAGTAGTATACACAGTATACACAGTGAGTGAGTAAAGTTAAGTGTAAATTACTTCCCATCTGCATAACACAGAGCCTAAAATGCTATAAGCTATGAAATGAATAATAATTGGAAGAAAAAATATTTAGCATTAAAACATGATTAATGGCAATAAAGCATGCTCATAGTATTATATTATAATAAATATAATATTTTAGAGCCCCAATATCCCAAATCATGCTTTTATGGGAGCCAATGTCTGATTTAAATTGATTTTGATTTTGATTTACAGTGACAACTGTATCTAAGGAAGGGTTAGAGTCCCCCTTAGGGTTAGAGTCCCCCTTAGGGTTAGAGTCCCTAGGTGTTAAAGGGTTAGAGTCCCCCTTAGGGTTAGAGTCCCTAAGTGTTAAAGGGTTAGAGTCCCCCTTAGGGTTAGAGTCCCTAAGTGTTAAAGGGTTAGAGTCCCCTTAGGGTTAGAGTCCCTAAGTGTTAAAGGGTTAGAGTCCCCTTAGGGTTAGAGTCCCTAAGTGTTAAAGGGTTAGAGTCTCTAGGTGTTAAAGGGTTAGAGTCCCTCTTAGGGTTAGAGTCCCCTTAGGGTTAGAGTCCCTAAGTGTTAAAGGGTTAGAGTCCCCTTAGGGTTAGAGTCCCTAAGTGTTAAAGGGTTAGAGTCCCCTTAGGGTTAGAGTCCCTAAGTGTTAAAGGGTTAGAGTCCCCTTAGGGTTAGAGTCCCTAAGTGTTAAAGGGTTTTCAACTGATATCATATTCATAACAGAAGCGAGGAGTTTGGGTTTTACAAAACGTAATGTTTTCTTAACCCCACCGACTGGATTAAAAAATAACGTAAGAGAAATCACGACTTTTAAACTAATGTTTTTCTGCACATTTATAAGAGCAGCATTCAGTATTTTTACACAACATTCTGCTATGATTAACTAGGCTACGTAGTTAAATGTTACTTTTACTTTTAACCGTGTTTGTTGTTGTTACGATTGGGAGTCTCAATAGGGTGTTTTATTTTGAAAATTTACCGGATTCTCTCTGTTCTGTGTCCTACTTCCTGCCTGGTTTGATCTGCTCTGTGCTGCTAGCGGTAAAAATAGACCTGCTACCTATTCTCTACGTAGCGGAGAGCCGCTTCTGGGACGCACTGTGGCCGCATCTGGTGGACAAGCACTGACTATAATGGCCGCGATTAGTAGTGTTGTAGTACTCGAGACCGGTCTTAAGACAACTTTTTGATGGTCTTAGTCTTGTCTCGGACTCGACCGTATTTGTACTCTGTCTTGTCTCGGACTCGACCGTATTTGTACTCTGTCTTGTCCCGGTCTCGACCGTATTTGTACTCTGTCTTGTCTCGGTCTCGGACATTGAGTTCTCGGAATTTTATTTCAAACCAGCACAGAACATAACATTTGGGAATAAATTGCTTTTGCATTGTCTGATTTATTTGTTAACATCCTAACTTTGATTAGATGTAAAACTTATTGCTTCAAATGCAAACAATAACCCTAATTAAAAATGTGTTGTTCACGTTAACGGCTGTCCCCCCTCCCCATGATGGTCAGCATGGAAAAGGAGTGTTGAATAAAGATGCTTACATTGATTTCAGCTCTTAGTGTGTGTATGTGGGTGTTTTTAGGGAAATGTGGATCTTTCAGATCAATTTGAGAAGTACCTGTGATCTCGTTCCACATTTTATTGTGTGTCATGTAATGTGGGGAACTGGTCTGGTCTTGACTTGGTCTCACCCTCCCTTGGTCTGTGTCACGACTTGGTTTCAGCCCCTAAAAGTCTTGGTCTTGTCTCGGTCTCAATAAACTCTGGTCTTGGTCTTGACAACAACAATAGCGATTAGCTCCAGCTGTGGAAGGAACACCTCGCTCTCCACTGTTACGGTGCAGCTGCATGTCAGCGCAGATGCGCATTCACGTCAAAGATGGTGCGTTCAGTAACACAGAAATGCTGTCAGTAAAGCTCTCTCCTTATCTTTCTGTTGTCCATGTTCAGTGTGGCACACATCATGATACCAAACAGCACAGTGCCTACTTTTCACCCTTTAAATAGGCAGACATTGCATTGAAGATTGAAAACACCTTTGATGCTAATTGCAGAACACACCTTAGTTTAACTTCTCGCTATGGTCAAATTATTTCCAATCATCTCTAGGGGTACCATTATTTTTGTCCAGGCCAGTTTCATTAGTTTGTTTTTTAAAAATAATTCTGTTAAGCCACAGAAGTCAATGTCAGTTTATCATTTCTGCCCCAAATTCTTATCTAAGAAAGTCTGAAAGCTTTAAGAGCTGTGAGGAAACCTCATTTGGTCAGAAAGTGCAGGATGCCTCCCTGGTAACAGCAGGTTGGGCTTTATGTTCATATAGACAATAGAGATTTGTCAACCAGCAGAGATTTTGTTGAACCTTCATTTGTCAGCTTTTAATTCACTGAGTTGCTCAAAGACAAACATTCACAGTTTGGTCTACAAACTGATTTTTATTGGATTTCCAGAAAATGTACAATTTCATAGAAACTGACATAAACTGTGGTTTAAGATTTTCTCCAGATTGCCAAAAACACAACAGCTGCTGCAAAACAGCTGCTCTGAATCCCATCCTAAACAGCAGCATGCCTACCACTAAAACAGCAGAAATTACACTTAAAAAGTACAAAGTGCTAAAGACGTGTTGAGATGCTCTCCCTGTGTTAAACATCCAAACAACAGTCCAAATAAAGATTTAGGAAGAAGACAGCGAGGCGGCTAGAATGAGCTCAGTTCATCTAAAATAATATCTGCTTTGCTTCTGGGATTAAAGGAGAATAATGACAGACATCAACTTCCAGCTCCAAACTAATAAAACACATTTTATTTCCATGTGTTGAAGCCATCACAGTGAACCAGAGCAAGTTGACCAAAACATTTCCCAGCAGCCACTTCTCCCACAGCAGAGTCCAAACAGTGCTTCCTGTTCTCTACAGTTAGGTGTCTTATTGGAAATGGTCTCAGTAGATGACAGGATCTGTCTCGTCTCTATCCTTTCTATTGGCCTCCATTTCTCCTCCTGTTTCCTCCCCTTTCTCTCTCTCCCTCTTTCTCTGCCTACATGAAGCTGACTGTGGAAATGTTGTCATCATTCATACTGATGGACTGCTGATATCATTGCTGTCCATTCTGCAGCAACACACAGAGGCCAAAAGCTTGTCTATGAACCCTTTCCTCATGAAGACATACAGGAACAAGTCTGCAAGAGGACTCAGCCTGAGGAAGATGGTAGACTGGTATTTGAGGGTCTGGTCATGTTTTATTGCCAGCAACCAAATGATGATGGGCAGGAACAGCAGAGTGTAAATAAGCAGCACCAGAACCAAAATTCCCACAATTCGTCGTTTTTCATCAGAGGGGACCGAGATGGAAGCAGACAGGGCTTTGAGGGTCCCAACCAGGGAGAATATTAACAGTGGGAAGGGAAGGAGGAAGAGGATGAGGAAGAGGAAGAGTATGAATGTGATCACATGATTAGAGAATTTTGAAAGGACAGCACAGACAGCAGAAAGGACCCAGACCAGGACACAGACCACCACAGAGGTCTTGATGGTTCGTCTGCAGCGGTACCACAGTGGGTGGGCGATGACCAAATACCTGTAATACAAGATGGACACAAAGTCTTTGAGGAGCTTCAGAGTTATAAACTAATATAATGTTCAGACACAGAAGGAGCTCCACACATACTGGATAGACAGATAGATACCTTTCCAGGGAGATGCAGACCATGAAGTAAATACTGGCAAACAGAGCAGAGTAGTAAATACAATAAAAGATGAAATATATATTCTCATCCACATTTGGTGCCACCTCAACGATCATGCAGCAGAACTGAATCAGGTCAGTAATGAGGAGGTTGATGAGGTAGATCGGAGCAACATGATCACTTCTCACCTGCAGGAAAACATTGGTAAAAGTCAACAAGCAGTTGGAAACATGTTGTGAAGTCCACCTCCTCCCAAATCTGTCATCTTGCTCTGCCCAGCAGCTGCAGTCAGAGCCATTTCTGACTTTTTCATCCAACAGAAATCTCAGATATGACCCACTGGCCAATCACTGCAGGAACAAGACTAAGGGCCAGATTTCCTGCAGCTTCTGCAGTTTAACTGGAATGGAGCCACACATGGAAACTGCATGTGTTTAGGGTCCAATCAGCTTCATGGACATTTAAATTCTGGAGTCAATTATTCCTGTCAGGTTATAGATCATTCCAAGCCTTTGTCCCAGCCCCCTGACACCTAGCCCCCAAACCACATCCAGATCCTTTACAGACAGACAGACTGTAGGACAAACACACCACACAGACAGGAAATAAATAACTCTCAGTCAGAATGTACATACCATAGAATAAAGAGCATAGATGGCCACCAGGGTCAGAGGAAGGCCGACAGCAACAATTATGCATTTGACCACATTTAAGATGAAATAAAGTTCATTGAGCTCGTTGTTATTCTGGTATTTGGAGGTGATGTTGCTGTAATTCTGGTAGTCGGCGGTGGTGTAGTTGTGATGGTAGCTTTGGTCCTGTGAGCTGCTGGTAACGTAGAGACCTTCCATTCTTCAGAGTGAAACCTGTTTGAGAGATCAGGTTATTAAAGGGAGCAGGTTTTTAATATCTACCTAACATTGTTCAGTGACATCACTAAAGCTGTGAGGTGAAGTTCACACAAACACAGTGTACCTATAGTTTACCCACAATCATATCAAATCACAAACTGCTGTCTTTCACTTTCTATCATCATTCCACTACATTTGTTACATTTAACTTTTATTTAATCAAATAAGAAAAGAAGAACAAATATCTGTATGTGCTGATGTGAGGTCGCTGCTAACTCTGAGGAGAACAGACGAAGGGCCAGACCCTCTCATCTGGACGATCCGAACACGACACAGCAAAAGACTGAACGGACCTGCCGGCTAACAACTAGCAAGACAACCAAATGTCTTCCTCTACGGATCCCCCAGGATCCACAAAGTTAAATTTAAGACTTTTTAAGACCTTTTAAATAACACTTAGGATGAAATTTAATACAACTTAACTGACGTTTAATGGAAAATCTGTATGAATTTTAAGCCCGATAAAATTATTACGAAGATACATGAATTTAGTAAAACATTTTATTATAATACATTCATATTTAACACACTATATCTTTTTGGATTGTGTTTGTACTTTGATAAGATAAAATGAATCAAGGATGTCACTTTGTGTTGAAAAGTGGTGGGACATAAGGGTTCAGATTAGGGGTGTGACAACACACTTAGCTCACATACACGATTCACAATATTTCTTGTTGCAAGCTATTTTTCAGAACATATTTAACAAATGCTTTTCAAAAAAAGTGATGGGGACATGTCCCCAGTGTCCACAGTGTAAATAACACCTATGAAATGAATCCAATATTTGTGCACTAAGAACTCTTAAGGGATGAAATCAAAAAATAAAAACAAATTGTGTGGTATGAGTAGTTACACCTTGGCTAGATAATGTAAAGTAATATAATCTGCCAACAGCTTCAGTGATTATTCATCCTGTTCTTGTTTTAAAGCATCTAAAGGCTGCTTGAAATACAGTATTATATAGTTTTGGCTTGAAAGCAGCGGGGAAAAGGAGCCGGGCTCCGGTTTGTTTTTCCCTCGTTCCTGTGATGCAAGTTTAATGTGCGTTAGTTTGATGTTTCCATGCACGTAACGTTAGCCTTCCTGCGACACACAGACCCGTCCTCGTCTCAAACGCACCTGTCTCTCTGTTTGCTGTGGTAACATTCACTGACCAGTAACCTGCAGCGGCTCTTCCAGCTCTGCTGTTCCATTAGCGCTGCCACAGTGTGATTCAGCTTGTTGTGCTGCCCTCAGCTTCGTCCGCCAACTTGTTCGTATCTCTGGCTTTCTGAATATCAGACACTTGCCCATTCTGAGTCCTCGAGCTAACGTTAGTAGCCCGTCAGAGACGTTTTCTTTTCTTTTCTAACTACTGACTGATTCGCGCTGAGCTGGATGCCAGAGCTCGTGCACCGTGAACACAGTTCAGAGCGTAAAGCTGAACACTGACATAAACAGTAATGTTACCTGCACTGCCGTATAACATCAGTCACACCAAACGGAGTAAATAATGAAGTCTCACACACACAAAGTATTCATTTATGACGTCACAGCATTAATTAAATCCTACACAAGGACAAGAAAAACTTTAAGACCTTAGTAAACGAAATTTAATACTTTGGTAATGAAAATTAAGACTTTTAAGGCCTTATTTTTGGAATATGAAATTTAAGACTTTTAATACTTTAAGACCTGCGGGTACCCTGCCTGATACTCTTTGTCAGGTAAAGCACATATAGCCTATGTGATTAAAAACTCTTGGTGGTAGGGTTAACATCCTCAATCAATTATTATTATTATTAACACCTGTTAATACATTTCACATATTTAATAGAGCTGATTTCATCATAACCAACAAACACGAGGCGGACTTCCTATTAGTTTTCAGTGGAAGGCTCCTGTGGTTAGTGTGGTTAGTCTTAAAGTGTTAAAACCAAAGATCGTCTTTCATCATTCTAAATATTTTGTAATAACAGTACATAAAGCATTTCAAAACATTTTCAAATTTCCAAACATTTCCAGAACATTTCAAAATCCTGATCATCAAATACACTAAAGCAACACTTTGATTTAACAAGCATATAAGCAAATACACTCAAGGAATAAACTTTGATATAAACCGACTTCCTTCCTTACTCTTCACTCTGACTTCCTGTCAGAGTGAAGAGGAAGAGTTAAAGTAAAAATACATCCCTTACTTACAAAACATCATGAGTCCACAACATTATTATCATGGTGATGAAGCAATGAGTTTCAGCAGCTACACAGCAACATACGTTTATAAGGTGACTTTAGCAATGTGTTCAGCAATTTTACTTCAAGTAACATTATCTTATGAGATGAAGAAATAAAATGAAGAATAATCTTTAGATGATGAAGTGAAACGCAGTTAAACACATTTCCTGTCCAATTCTATCAAATACTTTTTATATGCTAACTTTATGATGCTCATCTTTGCAGTATAGTTAAACATTAAGAAACTGAATTATACACAACACCCTCTCTTTAAAACAAAGAACCTTTATAGTGAAGCGCTCACCCCCGGAGAGTGAAGGCAACATCCTCTTTTCTTAAGCTTTACTCCAGGACAAGGCTCAGTCCCCCCTGCACAGGGCAGCAGCCTGCTTTTGCTGCTTTGTTACTCAGTTTCAAGACACCTCTAATATCTCAGAGACACTTTAGCTTCTTGTAGTTTAACTCAATAAAAAAACATGGCACCATCTACCAGCCAGTTACTGGTAAAATATGCAAATGTCTGCTAGATTTACTTCATCAGCAGCTAAAAACAATGGTAATCTACTGAGTGGTAGACTTTGAGCGTTTACTGGCTGGTGGACAAAACAGTTCATTTAGCACCCTGCCTGTGTACAGACAGGAGAACCAACTACTGTTTTTTCTCCAGCCACGCTGTCGGGCGCCACGTAGCCTCGAGTATTCAAACACAACCTGGAACGAGTTCCTAAACTCCAGATCTAGAGAACAAGACCAGTGTGGCCCTCGGCTCAGTGTGTGGCAGTGTGGAAGAACCTTACCTTGCAGCAGGAGGAGGAGAGGAAAAATAATCTTTAGTAAATAATCTTTACTCAGTGTCTTTTATTAAAGTACAATCAGCAAAAAAGAAAAGAACAGAGCAAAACAGCGTCGACCGGAGTTCTGCTTTTTCAAAATACCAAGAGCTGCAACTTCTATACAGACACAGACAGGATGTGACAGAATATCTCTTGATCCATGTTTGCTGATTGGTTGATCTCTAATGCAGATGAGCTATGATCAGTCACCCTGTAGTAAGTGGTCTGTTATCCATATCACACCAAATATGGTACACATGAACACAGAAGATACAGTGGGTACGGAAAGTATTCAGACCCCTTTAAATCTTTCTCTTTGTTTCATTGCAGCAAAAAAGTTCATTTTATTTCTCAGTAATGTACACTCAGCACCCCATCTTGACAGAAAAAAACAGAAATGTAGAAATTTTTGCAAATTTATTAAAAAAGAAAAACTGAAATATCACATGGTCATAAGTATTCAGACCCTTTGCCGTGACACTCATATTTAACTCAGGTGCTGTCTATTTCTTCTGATCATCCTTGAGATGGTTCTACACCTTCATTTGAGTCCAGCTGTGTTTGATTATACTGATTGGACTTGATTAGGAAAGCCACACACCTGTCTATATAAGACCTTACAGCTCACAGTGCATGTCAGAGCAAATGAGAATCATGAGGTCAAAGGAACTGCCTGAAGAGCTCAGCGACAGAATTGTGGCAAGGCACAGATCTGGCCAAGGTTACAAAAAAAATTCTGCTGCACTTAAGGTTCCTAAGAGCACAGTGGCCTCCATAATCCTCAAATGGAAGATGTTTGGGACGACCAGAACCCTTCCTAGAGCTGGCCGTCCGGCCAAACTGAGCTATCGGGGGAGAAGAGCCTTGGTGAGAGAGGTAAAGAAGAACCCAAAGGTCACTGTGGCTGAGCTCCAGAGATGCAGTCGGGAGATGGGAGAAAGTTGTAGTAAGTCAACCATCACTGCAGCAATCCCCCAGTCGGGGCTTTATGGCAGAGTGGCCCGACGGAAGCCTCTCCTCAGTGCAAGACGCATGAAAGCCCGCATGGAGTTTGCTAAAAAACACCTGAAGGACCCCAAGATGGTGATAAATAAGATCCTCTGGTCTGATGAGACCAAGATAGAACTTTTTGGCCTTAATTCTAAGCGGTATGTGTGGAGAAAACCAGGCACTGCTCATCACCTGTCCAATACAGTCTCAACAGTGAAGCATGGTGGTGGCAGCATCATGCTGTGGGGGTGTTTTTCAGCTGCAGGGACAGGACGACTGGTTGCAATCGAGGGAAAGATGAATGCGGCCAAGTACAGGGATATCCTGGACGAAAACCTTTTGCAGAGTGCTCTGGACCTCAGACTGGGCCGAAGGTTTACCTTCCAACAAGACAATGACCCTAAGCGCACCGCTAAAATAACGAAGGAGTGGCTTCACAACAACTCCGTGGCTGTTCTTGAATGGCCCAGCCAGAGCCCTGACTTAAACCCAACTGAGCATCTCTGGAGAGACCTGAAAATGGCTGTCCACCAACGTTTACCATCCAACCTGACAGAACTGGAGAGGATCTGCAAGGAGGAATGGCAGAGGATACCCAAATCCAGATGTGAAAAACTTGTTGCATCTTTCCCAAAACGACTCATGGCTGTATTAGATCAAAAGGGTGCTTCTACTAAATACTGAGCAAAGGGTCTGAATACTTATGACCATGTGATATTTCAGTTTTTCTTTTTTAATAAATTTGCAAAAATTTCTACATTTCTGTTTTTTTCTGTCAAGATGGGGTGCTGAGTGTACATTACTGAGAAATAAAATGAACTTTTTAGATTTTTGGAAAATGGCTGCAATGAAACAAAGAGTGAAAAATTTAAAGGGGTCTGAATACTTTCCGTACCCGCTGTATATCCGCCCACCTGTTTCTGTAAATGCATTCTTTTCACTTCTCTTAAAGTTTTAAGTTCAATGATAAATTCAATATATATAACATTGTCATAAAGTTGAGCAGGCTAAATAGTAAAATACAAAAAACAGCCAATACATATCATAAACAACACACCTGTCATATCAAAATCAAAGTCAATCAAATAATAAAAGAAGTGACATAAAGTTGTTACTGTGATGTAGAGACAGAGCTCAGTTAAAAGTCACCACTCTGAAACTCTTGCTCCAGTCCATGTTGCTAAGCTGGTCAGAGGAACATATTCCGCTGAACCAAAGACGTGTTTACTGGCTTTTCAGGACCCTACTCTGCTTCCGATTGGCTAGTAGTCCTTAACTGGGTACTGCGCAAGTGATACTCCCAATACACAGGGTGAAAAGAGGAGCTGACAAAAAATATGGTGTTTCAATTCAATTCAATTCAATTTTATTTATATAGCGCCAAATCACAACAACAGTTATCTCACAGCGCTTTTCATAAAAGAGCAGGTCTAGACCGTACTTTGTGATGATATTTACAGAAGCCCAACAGTTCCCACCAAGAGCAGCACTAGGCGACAGAGGCAAGGAAAAACTTCCTTTTAAGAGGCAGAAACCTCGAGCAGAACCATGACTCAGGGTGGGCGGCCATCTGCCTCGACCGGTTGGGGTGAAGGAGAGAGAGAGAGAGAAAGAGAGAGAGAAAGAGAGTGAAAGAGAGAGAGAGAGAAAAGAGAGAGAGAGAGGGATGTAAGGAGAGAGAGAGGGGAGGGAGGCAGCCTACACAATATCCACACAGAGGTACAGACAGTAAAGGTAATGTTGCTATAAACTAAATGAAAAATGGTACAGATATTTATAATAGTGTTAATGATAACAGTCGTAATGTTAATGATTATAATAACAATAATAACAATAAGACTAGCAACAATAGTCGTTGCAGCAGAGGGTGTCGAGCAGGAACACGGGGGCAGCAGGTGACCCGCAACCACAGATCCAGACTCCACAGCTCCAGAGCCAGAAACACCTGCAGGAAGTGATAGGAGGAGAGAGGAGAGGGACGAGAAAGCACAAGACTACCAGAAAGGGGAGAAGTTGTGTTAGTAACATGCAATAATGGGATAAGGTTGCATACAGAGGGAGAGAAAGTAGAGGAGAGAGGAGCTCAGTACATCATGGGAAATCCCCCGGCAGTCTAGGCCTATAGCAGCATAACTAAGGGATGGTTCAGGACTCACCTGAGCCAGCCCTAACTATAAGCTTTATCAAAGAGGAAAGTCTTAAGCCTACTCTTAAATGTGGAGATGGTGTCTGCCTCCTGAACCCAAACTGGAACCTGGTTCCACAGGAGAGGAGCTTGATAGCTGAACGCTCTGGCTCCTAGTCTACTTTTGGAGACTGTAGGAACCACAAGTAACCCTGCATTCTGGGAGCGCAGTGCTCTGGTGGGGTAGTAAGGTACTATGAGCTCTTTAAGATAAGATGGTGCCTGACCATTAAGAGCTTTGTAGGTAAGAAGAATGATTTTAAATTCTATTCTGGATTTTATGAAGCTGTTCACGTACAACCGATGAATAAAATGATGAACCTGAAATTGAGCAGAAAATGACCACTTTAAGGTAAAAAACTTTTTCATAATGTTTTAATATCATCAAACTTCTCATACTATAATAAAACTACTTAAACCAGATAATTATAAGTAAAGTAATACCAGTAATACACCTTATAGTGATACTCTTTGTCAGGTAACTACAGTATCTCACAAAAGTGAGTCCACCCCTCACATGTTTTATAAATATTACTGATTATATCTTTTCATGTGACCACAGTGAAGAAATGACACTTTGCTAAAATGTAAAGTTTTCACACCTGAGACCTTGTAACACTAACGAGTCACATGACACCGGGGAGGGAAAATGGCTGATTGGGCCCAATCTGGACATTTTCACTTAGGGGTGCACTCACTTTTGTTGCCAGCGGTTTAGACATCAATGTGTGGTGTGTTATTTTGGGGGGCAGGAGATTTACACTATTATACCAGCTGTACGCTCACTACTTTACACTGTTATACCAGCTGCACGCTCACTACTTTACACTGTTATACAAGCTGTACGCTCACTACTTTACACTGTTATACAAGCTGCACGCTCACTACTCTACACTGTTACACAAGCTGTACGCTCAATACTCTACACTGTTACACAAGCTGCACGCTCAATACTCTACACTGTTACACAAGCTGTACGCTCAATACTTTACACTGTTATACAAGCTGCACGCTCGCTACTTTACACTGTTATACAAGCTGCACGCTCACTACTTTACACTGTTATACAAGCTCGCTACTTTACACTGTTATACAAGCTGCACGCTCGCTACTTTACACTGTTATACAAGCTCGTTACTTTACACTGTTATACAAGCTGCACGCTCGCTACTTTACACTGTTATACAAGCTCGTTACTTTACATTGTTATACAAGCTGCACGCTCGCTACTTTACACTGTTCTACGAGCTGCACGCTCGCTACTTTACACTGTTATACAAGCTGTACGCTCACTACTTTACACTGTTATACAAGCTGCACGCTCACTACTCTACACTGTTACACAAGCTGTACGCTCAATACTCTACACTGTTACACAAGCTGTACGCTCAATACTTTACACTGTTATACAAGCTGCACGCTCGCTACTTTACACTGTTATACAAGCTGCACGCTCACTACTTTACACTGTTATACAAGCTCGCTACTTTACACTGTTATATGAGCTGCACGCTCGCTACTTTACACTGTTATACGAGCTGCACGCTCGCTACTTTACACTGTTATACAAGCTGCACGCTAACTACTCTACGCTGTTATACAAGCTGCACGCTCACTACTTTACGCTGTTATACAAGCTGCACGCTCACTACTTTACACTGTTATACAAGCTGCACGCTAACTACTCTACGCTGTTATACAAGCTGCACGCTCACTACTTTACGCTGTTATACAAGCTGCACGCTCACTACTTTACACTGTTATACAAGCTGCACGCTCACTACTTTACACTGTTATACGAGCTGCACGCTCACTACTTTACACTGTTATACAAGCTGCACGCTCACTACTTTACACTGTTATACGAGCTGCACGCTCACTACTTTACACTGTTATACAAGCTGCACGCTCACTACTTTACACTGTTATACGAGCTGCACGCTCACTACTTTACACTGTTATACAAGCTGTACACTCACTACTTTACACTGTTATACAAGCTGCACGCTCGCTACTTTACACTGTTATACAAGCTGCACGCTCACTACTTTACACTGTTATACGAGCTGTACACTCACTACTTTACACTGTTATACAAGCTGCACGCTCGCTACTTTACACTGTTATACAAGCTGCACGCTCGCTACTTTACACTGTTATACAAGCTGCACGCTCACTACTTTACACTGTTATACAAGCTGTACACTCACTACTTTACACTGTTATACAAGCTGCACGCTCACTACTTTACACTGTTATACAAGCTGCACGCTCACTACTTTACACTGTTATACGAGCTGCACGCTCACTACTTTACACTGTTATACAAGCTGCACGCTCACTACTTTACACTGTTATACGAGCTGCACGCTCACTACTTTACAATGTTATACAAGCTGCACGCTCACTACTTTACACTGTTATACGAGCTGCACGCTCACTACTTTACACTGTTATACAAGCTGTACACTCACTACTTTACACTGTTATACGAGCTGTAGGCTCACTACTTTACACTGTCATACAAGCTGCACGCTCACTACTTTACGCTGTTATACAAGCTGCACGCTCACTACTTTACACTGTAGCAAAGTGTCATTTCTTCACTGGTGTCACATGAGAAGATGTGAAAGACAAATGTGAGGGGTGTAAATACTTTTGAGAGATACCAACGCGTTCTCATCTCAGTACGTCATAACTGATGCTTTCAGATGGCGTGACAAAGCCTAATTATTTGACGCTAAAGGTAACCGTATGAAACGCCACCGTTTGCTACGTCGCAGCAACACAAAGGAGGCTAACCGTACCTGGGAGCACATCCAGGAGCGCCTCATAGAGACGCTGAAGGCACCTTTAGCGGCAAACAACTACGTCAACAACTATGTCACTTTTTATGAAAGCGTTGCTATTGGACGCCCTGAGATGAGACCGGTCTGGAGATACTGTACATATGTAACTGCTGGTTATTTAGCATCCTCAATCATTTATCAATTATTTATCATTCTTATTAACTAGCATCTCTCATCTGACCTTTGAGGCTCACATCAAACATCTCTGCAAGACCTCCTTCTTCCACCTCATGAACATTGCCAAACTCACTGAACTCCTCACCCCACATACCTCCACACGTACCCTCCGATCTGCCTCAGCGTATCTCCTGAAACCTCCCAGGACCAAGCTCCGTACAACGGGAGATCAGACATTCTGCCCAGCTGCTCCCAGTCTGTGGAACTCTCTCCCTGACCACCTGAGGACACCACAGACTGTGGATGCTTTCAAACCCACCTTTTAAGGAGAGCTTTTGATTGAACTCTTGCCCCTCTCCTTTGTTTTATTGTTTTGTTTTATTTTCATGCTCTTTATGTGTTTTTTTTTTAGCACTACCTGTTTTATCTTGTAGCACTTTGGGATTTGCTTCAATATAAAGTGCATTACAAATTAAATGTATTATTATTATTATTATTATTATTATTATATTACATTCTTAAAACATCAAATGTATCACTTGTTAATACATTTCACACATTTTATAGAGCTGATTTCATCATAACCAACAATCATCACCCTGTGGTCTCTGCTGGCAGGAAGCTGACTTCCTGTTAGTCTTCAGCAGAAGGCTCCTGTGGTTAGGCCACAAACTGCGATGTGTCAGACTTTACACCACATCTTTAAGTGTTAAAACCAAAAGTCATCTTCTGTCATTCTAAATATACATGTATATTTAAAGAATTTCCAAAACATTTTCAAATGTCCAAACATTTGCAGAACATTTTGCCCAGATTCAGCCTTTACAGATGCCTGTGTAATAAAAAACAGGATAACAAATACTATTAACTGAATGATACTGAAGTAACAATTAGTCATGCAAATTATTACCAACTAATTAATAATCTTTAGCCATATTGCCAACTGACAGTAGGCTCCAGAACAGTGAGGACACTGAGGACATCACAACAAAAACAGTGTATTTCATAAAGAACGTTTCAGATGGATTTGTGGATGAGATGGTAGCCTACTCTGACTGGCTGACCTGTAAAGTCTTGTAGAAGTCCAAACAGGACGTTGGGATGCTACCACTTGAGTACAGTGCAAGTCTTTTTTTCACAGCAGTGATCCCAGGTGGAGATCTAAATAACTTCTCAGGTTCCTGTCCATGATGTCCTCTGGTCTCCTGTTATCCAACTTCAAGCATTTTAAACGGTCAGACAGTTCATATTTGATCTGAACACCTTCAGGATCCTCTTGTGTAGCGCAGCCACTTGATTTTCTGCCAACAAACAGTTTCTCCCTCTGCATCTTTGGTTTAGTTTCGGACCACGTGTGATCACTGTGAAGCTAACTGTGAACCTAACCTCCACGGGAAGAGGTTCACTTCAACAAACGTCTCGGGTTACATATGTAACCCTGGTTCCCCGAGAAGGGGAACGAGACACTGCGTCGGTTACGACACTATGGGAACGCCTCTAGGCGAAGCAGGTCTGAACGTGAATGAAATCACTCCAATCCTATTGGCTTGTTGCTAGAACGGTAAGGTGTGACGGAATAACCGAGTATAAAGCACACCTGTACACACTCATCATTAGCTTAAACTATGAAGCAGGCGCTTCAGGCGGGGGAGAGAGGTGCGGCGGGCCGATGCAGTGTCTCGTTCCCCTTCTCGGGGAACCAGGGTTACATACGTAACCCGAGACGTTCCCCTTCGAGGGAACTCGAACTGCGTCGGTTACGACACTATGGGAACAAGATACCCACTAAACCGTGCCGAAAACCCCGCCTGCCCCAGTGTGCAGTAAAGTGTCACGACTAAGAGGAGAGCACACGAGTGCCAGGTGCCGAAGGAAGGTCAAGACTGTAAAACCGAATGAATGAGCGTACAGACGTAGCCTCTGCCACGAATGTACCATGGCGTCCAGACCCAACGGGGCTGGAGGAACGAGAGAAAACCACAGCGGGCAGTGCGTAGTCTCTTGAGACGCAAACAGATCCACGTCTATGGGGCCGAACTCTTCGCACAAGAGCTCCACCACTTCGGGGTGAAGTCTCCATTCCCCGGGCCTCAGCCCCTGCCTCGACAGCAGGTCTGCTCCCTGATTCTGCATCCCCCGGGAGATACATCGCCCTGAGCGATAGTAACCTAACTTCACCCCTTTCACGGCAGCCAATATGGTGTCGACACGTGCCGGAGACAATAGTGCCCGCATCGTTGTCGAATCCCATACTACCCCTAGGAACATAGTCCGTTGGGTGGGCGCCAGCACACTCTTCTTTGCGTTGAGCCTTAGCCCTAAACGCCGCAGATGAGCCAGAACGACATCTCGATGCCGAACCGCCAACTCTCGAGACTGGGCTAGGATGAGCCAGTCGTCGATGTAGTTGAAATCCGGATGCCCTGGAGCCTCAGCGGGGCCAGTGCTGCATCCATACACATGGTGAATGTGCGAGGGGAAGTGCCAGGCCGAATAGAAGATCCCGATACTGGTAAGCCACACCCCCAAAGGCGAACCTCAGGAACTTCCTGTGAGAAGGACGGATGGAGACGTGGAAATAGGCGTCCTTTAGATCTATCGTGACGAACTAATCCTCAGATTGGATGTGCGTCACGATGGCGGGGATGATGAGCATCTTGAACCTGAATCTCCTCAGAGACCGGTTAGAACCCGCAGATCCAAAATAGGGCGCAGCCCTCCGTCCTTCTTGGGGACTATGAAGTACCGGCTGTAGAACCGGCGTCTCTGTCTGGGGGGGAGACATGTTCCATGGCCCCTTTCCTCAGCAGAGTACGAACTTCCTGTCCCAACACCAGACCTTGCTCCGGGCGGACCACAGTCCAAACCACCCCTTTGAATTTTGGAGGGCGGGTTTTGAACTGTAGTCGAAACCCAGCGCCGTCTCGCTGCCCCAGCTCCTCGGGGGGGCCCCGAGGAGCTGGGGCAGTCACTTTACAATCACTTTACAATCACAGGTCATGAGTAAGCTAAACTACATCTAATCTGTTCAATTAATATTTTCATTATTCGTTATTGCCACTGGCATTTTGTTCTGTCAGGTTACATCTGAATAAACAGACCTGTAGCTATTTAAAATGAAGAACAGGCTGTAGGAGAATTCCAGCACTTTATCATTCATTAAGGAATTTCCAGTCTGGTAAATGATGAATGAGCAACGCTGTATAAAATGTACCTAATATTGTTAATGTATTGATCCTCAACTCCTGCATTTTAACATAAATAGCCTCCCAGTAAGCAATTTCACGGTTAATAGACGTCTAATAGACGTCTAAACAGAGCCCAGACGTCTAGGCTAAAACAGGGCTGAATTTGGGCTGTCAGTGAAGGTTTGGTAGACGTCTAACCATAGCCCAAAATAGTCTAGTCATCAGTTAGACCATCATACAGATAGACGTGTATCAGATGGTGAAAATAGGTTTAGGCTAAAACAAGGCTGAATTTGGGCTGTCAGTGAAAAATTAATAGACGTCTAACCATAGCCCAAGAATAGACCAAATACACAGCTTTTGAATGACTACCTATCTACCTCAATAGACAACAGAATAGTGGCAAAAGGATTGTTTTACTCAAACGTAACAGGTTCTCATAAATGGTAATCCATCCAAACAAATTAAAGATTTTTATTAAGAAAGGATTACAACGTAGACAACTTAAGATAATACAACATATAAAGGAATTATTGATAAAATATTATTATAAATGCAAAACAGTTTCTATATGTATATAAAAATACAAAACAATTGTAACAACATGCAGTAATAAAAACATAAATAATGACACAAAAAATGGGTTAGCTACATCCAAATCTAGATCTTCATCTAAGCTGCTACTTGATGCAACAAGCGCAACAGATGGGTCTCTGGGTTGGCGCCAATCTCTTGGGTAAATGGGATCATAACTGTTGAATATGTAAGAATATGAAGTAAACATTAAAATTGACTATCTTCACTGTTTTCCCATAAGGTATGACTTTCAACAAATGATTTGAAATGAAAACTTTCAGTATATTTAGGGCCCGAGCACGACCGTGTGAGGTCCCTATTGAATTTGCTCGGATTATTATTATTATTTTTTTTTTTTTTTTTTTTCTTTTTTCTGCAAAGTAGGCCCAAATGACATGGCCTAAACATACTCGAAAACTCACCAAAATTTGCGAACATGTCAGAACCGGTGAAAAATTTCGTATTCTACAAGTTTCGCACATGGGCGTTGCAAAATGACTCGCTAGCGCCACCTAGAAAATTGGAAAAAATTAGCCCCTCGTTCACGTTCAACCTACATCTACGAAATTTTCTGGGGACATGTATCATGTCAAGACGCACAAAAAAGCCTCAAAAACCCATAGCCTAAAGTCAACAGGAAGTCGGCCATTTTGAATTTTATGGCCATTTTTGGATGATTTACACACTTCGTACTTTAACGAACTCCTCCTAGGGATTTAGTCGGATCGACGTCAAATTTCTGCTGTGCCTTCTAAAGGCATTGACGATGAAAAGTTGTGCTATTTGCGCATTTTCGTCAATGGGCGTGTCCGTGGCGTCGATGATTCGCCATGAAACAGGAAGTTGTTGTAACTTCAGTGTACATGCTCACATCTGGACCAAACTGTACATCTCGGATGAGAGTCCCGCCCTGAACACATGTACATGCCGACATTCACCCACAGTCATAGCGCCACCTGCTGGCAATAGAAAGTGACCTTTAACGAAGCAGCCCCCGCCGCATGTTTCACCTACGTGCACGAATTTTCTGTGGTACGTGTATCTTGTCCAGACGCACAAAAAAGTCTCTTGGAGCCATAGCCTAAATCCAACAGGAAGTCGGCCATTTTGAATTTTACGTCAAATTTTGGATGATTTACACACTTCGTACTTTAACGAACTCCTCCTAGGGATTTAGTCCGACCGACCTCAAATTTGTGCTGTGCCTTCTAAAGGCATTGAAGATGAAAAGTTGTGCTATTTGCAAGTTTTCGTCAATGGGCGTGTCCGTGGCGTGGCGTCAAAGATCAGCTCTTCGCCATGACACGGAAGTTGTCGTAACTTCAGTGTACATGCTCACATCTGGACCAAACTGTACATGTAGGATGAGAGTCCCGCCCTGAACACATGTACATGCTGACATTCACAGACAGTCATAGCGCCACCTGCTGGCAACAGGAAGTGACTTTTAACGAAGCAGCCCCCGCCGCACGTTTTACCTACGTGCACGAATTTTCTGTGGTACGTGTATCTTGTCCAGACGCACGAAAAAGCCTCTTGGAGCGATGCCCTAAAATCAACAGGAAGTAGGCCATTTTGAATTTTACGTCAAATTTTGGATGATTTACACACTTCGTACTTTAACGAACTCCTCCTAGGGATTTAGTCCGACCGACTTCAAATTTGTGCTGTGCCTTCTAAAGGCATTGAAGATGAAAAGTTGTGCTATTTGCAAGTTTTCGTCAATGGGCGTGTCCGTGGCGTGGCGTCAAAGATCAGCTCTTCGCCATGACACGGAAGTTGTCGTAACTTCAGTGTACATGCTCACATCTGGACCAAACTGTACATGTAGGATGAGAGTCCCGCCCTGAACACATGTACGTGCTGACATTCACAGACAGTCATAGCGCCACCTGCTGGCAACAGGAAGTGACTTTTAACGAAGCAGCCCCCGCCGCACGTTTCACCTACGTGCACGAATTTTCTGTGGTACGTGTATCTTGTCCAGACGCACAAAAAAGCCTCTTGGAGCGATGCCCTAAAATCAACAGGAAGTCGGCCATTTTGAATTTTACGTCAAATTTTGGATGATTTACACACTTCGTACTTTAACGAACTCCTCCTAGGGATTTAGTCCGACCGACTTCAAATTTGTGCTGTGCCTTCTAAAGGCATTGAAGATGAAAAGTTGTGCTATTTGCGAGTTTTCGTCAATGGGTGTGTCCGTGGCGTGGCGTCAGAGATCAAGTCTTCGCCATGACACAGGAAGTTGTTGTAACTTCAGTGTACATGCTCACATCTGAACCAAACTTTACGTGCTTGATAACTCTCCGACCCCGCTATGGAGGACCGATCCTGACACAGTCAGAAATAAATACAGAAATAAATAAATGCTCAATAAATAAATAAGCATCCAATTAAATACACAAAAAAATTAAGTAAATAAATAAATGTAGGTAGTAATTAAATTATACAAGGAGACATAAATGTATATTTTAATTAGTGCCTTTACTTATTCACCTTTGTTATAATTACCTTATTTGTTTATTCAACTTTATTTATTACTAATTTTTTTAATGTATTTATTTATGTGTGTGTTTTAATATTTTTGTCTGTTTTATTCTTCCTTTGTATTTATTTACCTTATTTATTTTCACCCATGGTATTTATTTCTGCCTGTCTTAAATTTTTGTATGCATTTCTGCCTCATTATGCAAATGAGGAGGGGCTGTGTCTCAAGGGGTCATCTTCTCTGCTATTGGTGGACCAGTCAGACAGGAGAGCTCCTACTCTGCCTGCAGACATCAATGATCTTGCCCCTCACACAGTCAGATGGCTTCCTTCAGTGCGCTGAGGTGTTTAACACTCTGAAGACAATACTACCAGCAATGTCTTCCTTCTCTTTTCACGTAGAAGCACCGACAGACAGTGCTTTCAGTTTGCTGCATGCATGGACACAGAACTGCGGTATAGGGAGAAGCACACGGTCAGCTGGCTGCAGCTAAATCTGGAGTGCACTCGTATTCAATTCTGTATGGTAAATTCAGTTTTAACGGAGCAGAGCGAGCTGACAGGCAGAGTTAGAGACTTTTTCTGTCTGTTTCTCTCTTTACAAAGACGCATGTTGCAGTCAGAGTCTTCTCTGAGATGCGAGCACGACATACAACACAATTTATCAAATTACACAACGGATATACAGTATGAAAATAAGATTGATTGGATTATACTCACAGGAAGTATAAAACCTCTTACATGGGACTATTAAAAGTAAAGTAACACAAAAATGTCAGGGAAATTACTTTACTTAGATTTCAGGACTGCAGTTGTACATTTGAAATACCTTCCTACCTTTCTGATAGGAAGCCTTCTTGAGGTGGTATAAAACATTTCTTCTTATATTCTGATTTGAGTTGTGGACAACTATGACCACATGAATTAAAAAAACATTTCACTGCCCAAGTCAGCTATAACACAAGTCTTGATCATCAGACTACATGCTGTACAGTATTTGTGGACAGATTTTGTCCCAGGATTTCTTACAGTACGGTTGTACAGTAATGTCACATGTGTATGAAGGTGGATCAAACAAGCTAATCTTAAATGTCAAAGTAGAGAGGATCCTAGTAGGCCTATTTATTTTCATTCATTACACAATATGAATAAGCTATGCAGACAGTTGTAAAGAAAGAACATCTTTTTCTTCTGTTCTCTACTTGTTATAGTTACACAGTATTAGGGGTGTGGGCTGTATTAAAAGTATCCACTGTTCTCCCATGCTCTAACACACAGTAACGATGAAATGTGTGCTGTTCTCACATTCTCCCTCTGTATGTACACATAAACAACAAGGCAGGGAAATATAAAAGGAATTTATTTTATTGTTTGTGTACATTATTGTTCAGTGTACATGGTCACATCTGAAACAAACTTTACGTGCTTGATAACTGTCCCACCCCGCAGACATCTACACACCAATACCGATTTATATTCATAGCGGCAAGTGCTATGTAGCTCCACATAGGGGACACAGGAAGTGACATATAGCACCTTCATGCGGCGTCGGAACCGCGTAGGAAATTCACAGCCGCACCGGCAGAGCTCCAGAATATGCGACTCGGCCGGCTCACGCGCGGACGCGCTACAAGTGCGAGGGCCCGCCCAACGCTGCTTGCAGCTTTAATTCTAATTATCATTCTAATGAAGGCAAAAAACTCTTTTTTTCATTTATAACATTTTTTTTCTTTTTAATTTAAAAGCCATTATTTATTACTGACCCATTTATCTCTATATTTAGTTTCAATAGTCAAAAACTCATATTTTCATATCATAATGACCTAGTGAGTAAAATATGTGTGACTTTCATAACAAATTATAATAGGTAAGAGTTTTTAAGGGCACGAGGAAACCCGTGGGTATCATGGAGTAACGTTAAGTTACACTTGCACGCAGCATGTTAAGCTAACCACACCGTGCCTTACTCTACACTGTTACCCGCTGAAATGTCACGCTTCCTACATGTGTTAACAAATAATGTAGATAAATAATGAAGACATCTCAAACAAAGACACAGATACTTACAAGACCAAAGTAAATGTCTTTTCGCTTCCAGTGTTTGTAGTAAATTCTCGCCCGTTGCTTGCTAAAAGGCCGAAATCGTAACGTATCCCTCGTTTAAAAATGGCGAATATGTTTATCACGAGATCTGGCACCTCTGATGTAGACTAACTTTCAAGTCTCGCGTTGCCAGTAGTCATGTCTCAATAGGGCTACAGCTGCCATCTAGCGGTTGACTTTGTTTTAAATTAAAATGAAAGTTAATGCAGTGAACGTTACAGCGAAAATAAAGACCATTTAAATGTTTCAAATGTTTACTTGCATTTGATGATGTGATGTCACGCACCTCAACAGCTTCATGGGTGAAAACTACATAACCAATTTGGTCTGAAACAGGGCTACAGCCAAGCCGTTGATTTTAGACCACTGATTGCCTCTATTTCGCCGGGTGATCTAAAAGCAGACTACACGTACCCTGTCCAAATAAGAGCTAAACTGTGGCTACAGATAGACCATGTCAATTTAATGACACTTAATATCTTGTAGATATTATTGACATTGCAAAAATAATATGATATCAACTATCTCACATGCTGCCAGTGCAAAAACCACTATTAATCTTTATTGACTATTTTGACTGAAAGTGGGCTACAAATAGCCGGTCTGATAAGCCTTTATGCAGATGATGTATAACTTTTCCTCCTAAACTCACAAACTTCTCTTTCTGAGACAATCACACTTATAGATATATTCTCATCCGTCTCAGACTACTCCATTAAATGGAGTAAATAAATCCATAGTTTTACCGGTAATGTGTGATTTCCAGAATATATCTACCACACCGCTAAAATCAGGGAATATCAAATACCTGTCAGAACTGACATGGCTAAACTATACACCTTTACTTAAATCAATATAGGATGACATCATTGCCCACTTCACTCATGGGAAGAGTCTCCACCATAAAAATGATGGTCCTACCGAAAATCAATATCTTGATTTCAATGTTACCCACCCAACCCTCTGCTATCTGGTTTAAGTCACTGGACTCAAACATATATACACATACAACACCTCACAAACCATGACATGCATCCAACACAATACAATACATTTACAGAGGCAGGCAGGGGGTTGAAGGTGTGGGGAGGTCTCATTGGCCTCGTGTCCTGCCCCTGGAGTCCCAGGGCATTGGGAGCGCCGTGGGGTTGGTGTCTGCCTTGCCTGGCCTGGGATGGGATGGGATGGGGCAAGACTCCCCTGGTGTGGGGGCCCACTCTGGACCCGGGTGTCTGGGGACTTGGGGACTCGGGCTCCTGCTCATGTCCACGGCGGATGGGGTGTCCCTGGGTGTGGGGATCCATTGTAGTAGGGGTGGGTTTTGGCCCTCTTCTTTGGGGGTGGTTGCCTGGGGGGGCTGGGGACCGGCCTCTGGTTCACAGGGCTCGGGGCCGCTGGCTCTGCCTGCACTTGGGGGGGATGGCCTCCAGCTGGGCTCGAAGACTGTCGGGCCCTGGTTACAGTACACATGAACATAAATAGAAATATAAACACATACACAACATAAAAAGTAAGGAGATCAAAAATTCCTCCTGACTAGGAGCTCCATCTGACTGTAGACAATGTGGCAAGCAGAAAGTGCTCCAACTAGCAATGGAATACATACGAAGATCAATCCATGGTGTGGGTTGTATAATTTCAACCAAGTCTGGCCCAACACAACAGGAGCATGGAGTGAAGGAATAACTAACAGTCTTATTTCCTCTCTGTGGTTACCTGACAGGAGTAGGTCTAGGGGTGCTGTGATGTGAGAGTGCTAATCGCAGTCCGTCCAGAGCGTTCACATCCTTGGGATCTGGAAGAAGTTCCACAGGAATGCCAGTTCGGTCCACCAGAGAGCGATCAATGAAGGTGTCATCTACTCCACAATCCAGAGAGATAGTGCCCTCTGATCTCAAAATGGAGGCCTCCAGGTGCATGCGACAATTAGGGTCTGGGGTTGGTATGACATTATGGCTCATCAGAATCTACCTTCTTACTGATGAGCCTGATTGTTTAACAGGGGGCAGCTCGACTGTGGCTGGCCTTGCCACAGTAAATACATAAACCAGCACGAAAATGACGCTGGTGCTCTGTGGGATTTAAATGAGCTCTTCCTATATACATGGGATCCTCAGGGTCCTCTGGAGGGGCTTGCTGAATAGATACGCTAAGATGTGGGAGACTAGTTGAGCCACTGGTGGTAACGGCTTTAAACTGGGTGTGAGAACTAGATCGTGGTCTGCCCCCATCTCTCTCCCTATTTCACTCCCTAAGGTGATTATCTGGGAGGATGGCAAGAGAAATTGGCGCATCTAGACTAGTGGTCTCATCTCTCACTGCTAACTCATCCTTGACCTCTTCAGAAAGACCGCGGTTAAAGGCTGCTTGTAAAGCGGTCTCCTACCTACCCATTCTCAGCTGCCAAAATGTGACACTCTACCGCAAACTCAGCTACTGAGCTACTGAGCCCTGAAGAAGAGTGAGAAGTCTGCCTCCTGACTCTCTTCCCTGGAGTGGGTGGTCAAATATCTTGCACATCTCACTGACAAATACTGGATATTATTCACAAATGTATGAGCCCCTCTCCCATAAGGCTGTGGTCCACTGTGCTGCCTTCCCTGTGAGTAACCTAATTATAATAAAGACACGAGACTTATCTGTGGCGGTAGGTCTGCTGCTTCTAGGGAGGCGTCCAGTGGGTATCCTCTTGTTTTGTTAGTATCTCTGTAAGCAGTAATCCTCCTTTTGAGAATCTCCTTTTGTTATAATTGTTGGTTGATTTCCACAGCACCCATTGGCCCATCCTCTGTTTGTGCTCCACTTTCATTACTTCAAATAAATATCCTTTCAAACCAACAACATCTGGTTTATGTTTATGTCCCTACATCCCTCGACACCTCGGGACGTAACACTACTCCGAGTTCCTCACGGATGACTTGGCTTCTGACCCTGTCTCTAATGGAGAACCAGGCCCTTCCTGAGCAAATCCATTCTAGTTGCTTCATGACCATGAGTGAGTGGTGGAATGAAAACTGATCGATACAAAAACGAGAGTCAATGCAACACCGCCCGCTGCTCCGATTCTCCAGCCAATCTCCTGCTGCATCGTCCACTCACTTGTAGTTCTTCACTTATATCATTGACATGAGCTCAGAGTCATTATTCGTAGGATTCTTCATCTTTACCTTCTTTGTCTTCATTTACAGCTTTTGACATTTATAGAAATCAACATAAACCCACAACACAGGTCTTTGCAGATCTGTTTCTGAACTGATGTCGAGCAGACAGGAGATGTTTTCTCTGACTGATGGTTTGATGTTTCTTTCTCAGGAAGTGCCCCAGCGACAGTGTCGTTGTCCCAGAGGACACAAGTGGACCTGAGCTCAGAAGGAGCCACAGTGTAGATAGTAGTTCATCTGTAAAACTTCACACGCTAACAGAAGAAGTGGCCTCTGTCAGCTGACTGCTGTCACAGGGTTTCCTGTATACAACAAAGTGAATCAAGAGGAACAGCCAGATGTTTGACACCTCGACAGAAGTCCAGCTGCTGTTGGAAAATACCATTACAATAAGAGTTGGATTTCTGTCATTAGCTTCTGCTGTGCTGCTTTCACTACCTCTCACTTCAATATAGACCAATCAGCCAGAACATCGTGACCTCTGACGGGTGAGGGGAGCAACTCCGGTTACCTGGTTACCATGGCACCTGTCAGTGGGTGGGATCTATCGGGCAGCAGGTGAACGTCGCGTCCTCACAGACGACAGAACATGTCCAAACCGGTCTGCAGGGTCAGTACCTCTCAGAAGTGGTCCAAAGAAGGAAAAGCTGTGAACCAGTGACAGGGTCATGAACCTCCAAGAATTCATTGATGCACGTGGGGAGTGAAGGCCAGCCCGTGTGGTCCGATCCAACAGACGAGCTGCTGGAGGTCAAAGTGCTGAAGAAGAAGATGCTGGTTCTGATAGAAAGGAGTCAGAACACACAGAGCAGACACAGTGGAGTCCAGGCCTCGACGGTTCAGGGAGACCAACATGATGACCAGCAGGTGGTCGTAATGTTTTGGCTTAACGACGTGTATGTTAAATATCTAGATGTTAAATCAGACAGATATAAGTGTGTCTTTCCTGCTGATTCAGTCTGTTATTCTGATGGACTTTACAGACACTGTGTTCATGCTGCCTTCATTTCTTTAGAAGCAGCTTTATATGCAAAGCACAAAGCATCAAACTGTATATAGAACTCATGCAGGTCTTTGTTGTCACGCAGCTTTCAAAGGGACATTTTCTTACATCACCTGTTTTTCTGTATGCATGAAGATGCTGGACTGGAGGTGTAAAGCATACTGCTGTTAAACCAGTTACATCTCACTTCATTTACTTGGAAGTGGTCTGAGACCAAAGAAATATACGCCTTCAAGGCAGACCAGCTTTATGTCATCTCTTGGCTCTCTTTCCTACTGCACCTGGTTCTGTGGAAATTCTATTTAAGGGACTGTCATGGATTCACCATGCTGCTGGTCTGCAGAGACATCTCCCTGACCGTACACTGCTCTACCTCTTTGTGGCCTTGAAATGCTTGTTGCTGACATCTCAGGCACACCTGGCTTTGTGGAAAGGCTGGTGAGCTGTTGTGTGGAACCAATCCCAGCTGACATTGGGCGAAAAGTGGAGGCCACCCTGTACAGGTCACCAGTCCATCAAAGGGTCGCACATATACAAACAACCACTCCCAATCACATTCACACCTGAGGACAATTTAAGCCTAATTCACACTACACGATTTTTAGCCCGATTTGCCGCTCGGCAACCGTCAGGCTGTTGATCGGCGGTCGGCAGTCGTTATGTGTGAACTACTCACACGCATCAAAACGGCTCCCCGACACATTTCTGACACATTGCAGACGTCTGACGGATATCTAGCATGCCAAATATCTGGCGACGTAGGCCGACTCGATATCCACATCCAGCCAATGAGAGCAGGCAGCTGGCAGAGCAGGCAGCTACTTTTTCTCTGCAAAACCCTTTTTACTCCCCTCCAGCTCTCTCTGTAGCTCAGACAATCCCTGCTACCTGAGTGTGCTAATCCATTCTTTCACCCAGATTTTTTGTCTTTATAATTGGTATCTTTACAATAACAAATAACAGCTGTTTTGTGTGTAGGTCATTTCCTGTTTCACATTTCACATGTTTTCTTGACAAAACGTGGTTTGGAGACCAGTGTTGGGTGACAGAGTCGCTGTCAGCTTGTGTAGTGTGTGACCCCCTGTCACCAATCAGTCACGTGATGTGAACGCCACAACGACTTCAAGACTTTAGAGTCACCAATTAACCTAGCTTGCATGTCTTTGGATGGTGTGAGGGAATCGTGGATATCCAGTCTGTATATTGTTTGTTCTTTCTTTATTTAGTTTCAAAACCAAATCGGAATGTTTTTTTCTGTTTTAAAACCAAAATGGAAATGGTAACGGTAATGAAAACGTTAAAAAAAACAGACATCTGTGACAGTAAGGGCGGTATATGATATTTAACAGAAAAGACTGAATTAGACGATGGTTGGGGTGAAAGAAGGGACAGAACCTTTGAATCTGGAGACTTGTTTTCATGTGTCCTGTAAAAAAAGTCAATATTAGGTTACATATTTTAATATTTAATTTTATATAAGGCTATTTCTTTTCAGGTCGCATCGCATCTCTTATCAACTGTGGCGAATATGATTGTAGACGTGAGCACTATATCACAGAGACAAAATTCTCAAATTTCCAGCCTGAGTACGTCAGCATTAAGGAAGCATTGTTTTGGGCGGATCTGAGGTCCACCTGTAAACGGTGGGTCCAGAGTATAACTGGATCAAAGTGGCCTGCCGACAGACATATCCTGGTTTCTCTGTAGTGTCTGAGGGTTTTTGGAGTTTCAGTGGACCCAAAGATTGCTATGGACCTGAGTACAGACTAGCTAGAGAGAGTAGATTAAGTGTACTCTTTTCAAAATAACTGTAACTCAATTATTTGCTCAACCCCTCAGCTGCCCCAAATTCTTATCTAAAAAAGTCTGAAAGCTTTAAGAGCTGTGAGGAAACCTCATTTGGTCAGAAAGTGCAGGATGCCTCCCTGGTAACAGCAGGTTGGGCTTTATGTTCATATAGACAACAGAGATTTGTCAACCAGCAGAGATTTTGTTGAACCTTCATTTGTCAGCTTTTAATTCACTGAGTTGCTCAAAGACAAACATTCACAGTTTGGTCTACAAACTGATTTTTATTGGATTTCCAGAAAATGTACAATTTCATAGAAACTGACATAAACTGTGGTTTAAGATTTTATCCAGATTGCCAAAAACACAACAGCTGCTGCAAAACAGCTGCTCTGAATCCCATCCTAAACAGCAGCATGCCTACCACTAAAACAGCAGAAATTACACTTAAAAAGTACAAAGTGCTAAAGACGTGTTGAGATGCTCTCCCTGTGTTAAACATCCAAACAACAGTCCAAATAAAGATTTAGGAAGAAGACAGCGAGGCGGCTAGAATGAGCTCAGTTCATCTAAAATAATATCTGCTTTGCTTCTGGGATTAAAGGAGAATAATGACACACATCAACTTCCAGCTCCAAACTAATAAAACACATTTTATTTCCATGTGTTGAAGCCATCACAGTGAACCAGAGCAAGTTGACCAAAACATTTCCCAGCAGCCACTTCTCCCACAGCAGAGTCCAAACAGTGCTTCCTGCTCTCTACAGTTAGGTGTCTTATTGGAAATGGTCTCAGTAGATGACAGGATCTGTCTCGTCTCTATCCTTTCTATTGGCCTCCATTTCTCCTCCTGTTTCCTCCCCTTTCTCTCTCTCCCTCTTTCTCTGCTACATGAAGCTGACTGTGGAAATGTTGTCATCATTCATACTGATGACTGCTGATATCATTGCTGTCCATTCTGCAGCAACACACAGAGGCCAAAAGCTTGTCTATGAACCCTTTCCTCATGAAGACATACAGGACGAGTCTGCAAGAGGATCAGACTGAGGAAGATGGTAGACAGGAGGTCAAGGGTCAGGTCATTGTTTATGTATGATTCTATCAGTAACCAAATGATGTCTGGCAGGAACAGCAGAGTGTAAATAAGCAGCACGAGAACCAAAATTCCCACAATTCGTCGTTTTTCATCAGAGGGGACCGAGATGGAAGCAGACAGGGCTTTGAGGGTCCCAACCAGGGAGAATATTAACAGAGGGAAGGGAAGGAGGAGGAGGACGGGGAATATTATGAGTATAAACACACGAACAGAGAAAAATAAAAGGACGCCACAAACAGCAGTAAGGACCCACAGCACAACACAGAGCACCACAGAGGTCTTGATGGTTCGTCTGAAGCGGTACCACAGTGGGTGGGCGATGACCAAATACCTGTAATACAAGATGGACACAAAGTCTTTGAGGAGCTTCAGAGTTATAAACTAATATAATGTTCAGACACAGAAGGAGCTCCACACATACTGGATAGACAGATAGATACCTTTCCAGGGCGATGCAGACCATGAAGTAAACACTGACAATCAGAGCAGAGTCTCATAAATATAATAGAAGATGTCAGATATCTTCTCATCCACATTTGATACCACCCGAACGATCATGCAGCAGAACTGAAGGATGTCAGAGAAATGAGGAGGTTGATGACGTAGATCGGAGCAACTTGATCACTTCTCACCTGCAGGAAAACATTGGTAAAAGTCAACAAGCAGTTGGAAACATGTTGTGAAGTCCACCTCCTCCCAAATCTGTCATCTTGCTCTGCCCAGCAGCTGCAGTCAGAGCCATTTCTGACTTTTTCATCCAACAGAAATCTCAGATATGACCCACTGGCCAATCAGTGCAGGAACAAGACTAAGGGCCAGATTTCCTGCAGCTTCTGCAGCAGTTTTTCAGCCACAGATATGAAGCATTCTGGCTCAAACACATGAGCTGGATTTATCAGACAGACGCACCAGACTGGAGTCGCAGTTTGAGGCTCATGTTTGTGTTTGCAAGGTGAGCCTCTCTCCTCCTTGAATCAGCATTTCAGGGAGGATCACACAAATAAGAACTGGAGGCAAAGAACTTGATAGAGTCATTAAGCTCAACAGTTTAAGAGAAGGCTGGAATGGAGCCACACATGGAAACTGCATGTGTTTAGGGTCCAGTCAGCTTCATGGACATTTGAATTCTGGAGTCAATTATTCCTGTCAGGTTATAGATCATTCCAAGCCTTTGTCCCAGCCCCCTGACACCTAGCCCCCAAACCAGATCCAGATCCTTTACAGACAGACAGACTGTAGGACAGACACACCACACAGACAGGAAATAAATAACTCTCAGTCAGAATGTACATACCATAGAATAAAGAGCATAGATGGCCACCAGGGTCAGAGGAAGGTCGAGAGCATTGAATATGTATGTCAGAAAATGTGTGATGTTGAGCTCATTGTAATTCTGGTAGTTGGAGGTGATGCTGCTGTTTTTCTGGTAGTTGGAGGTGGTGTTGCTGTAATCGTAGCTTTGGTCCTGTGAGCTGCTGTTAATGTAGAGACCTTCCATTCTTCAGAGTGAAACCTGTTGTTTGAGAGATCAGGTTATTACACTGACTGTAACCCGTCTTCGGTTCAGAACTCTCTCCTCCTGAGACTTTTCTTCAACAATCAGAAAACACAAAACTCTTCTGCATCTCAGCTGAAAAACGTCTCTATAAATACCTCTGAGAGGATTAATGTTGGCTCAGAACAATACACAGAATAATAGTAATATTAAGAAGAAGAAGAATGTGTAAGCATGTTCTAGATATCTGGACTCCAGCAGTATACCTTTCTATTTTATAGATTTCATACTTCATTGTTAATGCTCTCTCTCATTTCATCATTTAGTTGAACTGGTTTAACTAACTGGTTTAAGCTCAGTATTCTGTCCACCTCCAGCCCAAAGCTGTTTAATTCGCTCTACATAGAAGAAAAAAGGAATCTGACTAAATGTACCTGTAAAAGCTGCCAGACCCCCTGAATGAGTTCCTCCACCAGATGTTTTGTCCTCTGCAGCCAAAGTTCAAATATGTCCAGTGACAACATGCAGCAGGGTGACGATGATCTACAGCTGCTCTTCTGAGACAAAGGAGTGGCAGGAATATGGAAATGATGCTTCACACAAATAGACACATAGAGAAGGTTGGCAGGACAAAGAACCGTCACACGCCAACATTTATTTGACTAAGAAATGTGCAGTGACCCGCTCACGCTAACTGGCCACAGGGGAGGTGATGGCGCACACGCCTTTGCTGTGAGAGACCGGGGTTCAATTCCCCACTGGGACACGTCCTCCACTGTGTCCCTGAGCGAGACACTTAACCCCTCGTTGCTCCAGAGGCGTGCGATCTCTGTCAGATACAGCAGCTGTGAGTCTCTTTGGATAAACGTCAGCTGAATGAATAAATGTGAAGCTGTCACACCTGTTGATGTTTTCTTCTGCTCTAAAGGATTTAAAATGTATCTTAATAATGATGCTGGTTACGTTTCATAAACAGCTCCCTGCTGACACAGAAGCGTGTTCTTTAGTGCTGATGAGAGGTGATTACTGCAGCCGCTTAATCAAGACTTCAGATCGAGATTGAGGTACAGGAGCTTTGTTCTGGGACCACCAGTCTAAACTGGCAGATCAAGACCACAAGAATTGAGATGGGGTTTGAGACCCAAAATGACTCTTGCTCTTCTTCTTGTTCTCACTCCAACATGTTGTCGGGCACAAATTAGGCTCGGCTACCTGTGGGTCAAAGGTCAGGCTAGTTACAGATGTCAGGTGGTGAATGAGTTCAGTTCAATTCAGTTCAATTTTATTTATGCAGCGCCAAGTCTCAACACCAGTTATCTCAGTGCTCTTTGTGATATTATTTAGAGACCCAACAATTCCCACCAAGAGCAGCCCTCGGCCACAGTGGCAAGGAAAAACTTCCTTATGAGTGACTCTGTGCACGTTTAGTATCAAAGAAAGAAGGAAAGGAGCAGATCACACAACACAGTGTCTATAACAGACTTTATCACAGGTCGACTTCAGGGTAACTACCACACTGCCACACAGCAGACGCAGGGAGATGGACGCAGCTGGCTTGGTGTTGGACAGTTTGTGGTTATTGTGTCCACGCGTTCAGCAGCAGCACTCTGTGGGTGGCTGATGGCAGCTGGAGTTCCTCTCCAAGGAATCATTTCATAGTTTCAGTTATCAGGGCTCTGGCCTCCTGTTTAGCAGAGCAAAAAACTTTGACCCATTTACTGAACACATCAACAACAACAAGACCAGATTTCATTCCTGTCTTAGTTCAATTTAAACTATTCTGGGAGAAGTTGGAGAACCCCTTTGGAAACCCAGTCTCTCTGTCCCATCATCCCCCCTTTAGCATAATAAGGAAGTAGATTCTTCGGTATGAAGGGCTTGACATCAGGGCCCTGCTCTCATCAGTAGTCTGTAAAGGACACCAAAATGGTTTCACGGCCTCTGTGTTTCTCTGCTCACCTATCCTTCTCACCTTTTTTGCCACTTACCAGTTTGCATGCCTGCTCATGACATGGTTAGCAGTCAGGTGTTACTAGATTTGTCATTTTAAGGTGGAGCACAGTGGTTCTTCCCACGGCCACTATGGCAGTTCATTGGCAAGGACCCCACCACAACAATATGTCATTTTGGGGATTCATACAAATGTGGACTGTTTGAATTTAATTCATACAGAGGGGAAGAGAGATGGTGGAAGAATGATGTCATTTGACAGGCTGGTCTCGGAGGGTGTAGAGAAGACCGGGCAGAGGAGACTCAGTGTGGGGGTTTCGTGTTACGACTTGGGATATATTGCTGCTTGGGATGTGTGCTCTCTCTCTGTGTTGTGGTGGTGTCTCTGTGCAGGGGGCGTCGCAGCTCATCACCACTCTGCTCTTAATCTCCTGCCTTCTGGAGGGCTGGTGCCAGATTGTTTTTTTCGCCATCCGTGGTAACTGTTGTAAGGCCAACTAGAGGATACTCGTATCTTGTGCTTCTTTGCCCTGGAGTTGTTTATTGACCACTGTGTTTTTCCACTTTGTTTTAGACCTCCGCTGCCACATGCCTCCTCGCATTGACAGCCACACGCCAGACACTCGGATCCACAAACTCACCTTCAAGTCTGGACTTCCTAAAATCTCCCTACTTACCCAGTCAATTATTGTGATCTCTAGAATAAACCCTTTTTTCGAACCTCCTTCAAGTCTGTGTTTGCACCTGAGTCCTACCACCACCTAGTTGAAACACCAAGATTATACAAACCCCCAGACAATACCTAGATGAGACATGAGAGAGCTGTGCACCTGATGAATATGAAGGGATGAGGGAACAATGGGAGCATGGATGGGGATGAATGGATGAGGGAATAAGAGGGAGGAGGGGATAAAGGGAAGGGGGGATGAAGGGATGATAGTATGGAGGGTGGGTTGAGCAATCTGAAACAAGCGGGGCATGCAGAGTAGAACAGGTATACATGGCCTTGATTGGAGGTGTGGTTGAGGCGTGGTCCCGCTCCCGAACTTAAGTTAACAAATTAACATTATAACATCTTTTGTGAGGTACTTTTAGTCATTTGTGAAATACACAAATGACTAAAAGACATACATGGCTTCATCTCCCTTTCTGGTCCAAGGCCTCAGGTGTCCTGCTTAGATTTGACCAATGAGACATGAGGCTCTGAATTATACATCCGAAACAGAGTTTGACCATGTGGATTAGTTAAACTCACTAACAGTACAGCTATGTTTTTATCTTCCCTGAACCCTTTTATCTACTTTCTGTCTGTACTGAGAGGTCTGCGTCATCAAGATCTCCACAGCTCCCTCTTGTCAGTTCTTTGTTTGAACTCGAGGTGCAGAATGTGAAATCAGTTCCTGTCTGTCTGACTGAGTGTTTGTGCTCTCATGTGTCTGAGGTTGGTTTGCTGTCTCAGTTCCTGCTTCAAAACCAGATTGGTCCCTCTCTGTCTTCGGCTCTCCAGCTATTCAGCCAGATTGTCGGGGCAGTCTCTTGCCTAGTGTCCCACTGCCAGCCATTGAAAATCCACATTCTTGAACCCAATGTCAAGTTGTTCAGTTTTTTCTCTCAGCAGTGTTTAATTTATATTTGGAATTAGTTCAGTTTTGCTTGTTGTTTAATTAAAATTAGGAATTATCTAAAATCTCACAGTCTGAAGGACCTGGAAGCCACTTGCTCAGGAAAGATAGTTTACAGATCCACAGATCCTCACAGTTTTCATTCAGAATTTCTACATTTGTGCATTTAGTCCCCTTTAGTCCCAATAGAAGAATCCCGGATTCAGTCAAACCCTTCTAAGTAGAGGCGTTCTAGACTTGCTGAAAACAGTGGTCTTTCACTCGACGCCAGGACTCAGTCATATCCACTGTCCGACATATTTGCTATAGTAACATTACCGACGCATTTTGTGCCCACTCATGTCCACCACTTGGACTTGTAGATCACAACATCATCTCTTTAGTGGAGCTAATTAGCAGAGTTTCAGGCGCGGGACCACAAATCAACCACGTCACCACCAGCATTTCTATAAATACCCACATGTCCCAGCTCCTCTTCTTCGCTCTCGCATTTCTCTGTCCTGCCTCCTGATCTCCTTCTTCCTCTCCATAGGGTTATAAGCAGCGGATTTCCCTATCGTAGCTTCACCACAACACTTCAAATGTCTATTTAGCAACTGTAAGCCTCGTACATCTTCTGTTTCGATCATCAATAATTCATTTAATCGTACCTGTCGATTGTGTGGTCCTTGCTAGGGAACTTCTGCTGTACAAACAGAAACTTTAACGTCACAAGCCACAAAATCACAGCGCCACACAATGGTCAGAGGATGCCATCACACAACTCCAAGGGAATGTTGCCTGCACTTGCCGTTACGTTTTGAATTTATTGTTTACTGTTGATGGTCTTCAGGTAAATTCAACAATCCACTGAATGTTACACATTTTCAACACTTGCACGGAGCGGAGCGAAGCGGTTAAAAATCTATAGGTGCTCTCCTCCGTCCAGCAACACCTGCCACCTGTGCAAAGGTTCCTAACTAAATTACCTTTGACCCAAAAACAGACTGGAGCCACCTACTGGCCCACAAGAGTACTGCACCCAACATACAAACCCTATAAATGGTTCTCACACCACTAAATCGAAACAGTAAAGTAATACCCCAACTCCAATCATTGGATTAACTCTCAAATAAAATCAAGCCTATGGAGAAGCTTTTAGACTCAAAGACTAGGCTGGTCTGAGGGCAGCAAACCGTGACATTAAAAATAGATTCTTATGGTGCTTTCAGACCAAAAGCGAGCGTTCGGGGCAGTGAGTTTACATTCAAAGTCAATGCAAAGACGCATAGAGCTGCGATTTCCTGTCGGGCAGCGCGAAGTGAGTCGCGATAGCCTATCAGTGTTGAGATTGTCCATGCGTCACCAACAGCTTCAGAGCGTTGTGTGGAGACGGCCAGGCAGAGCGGGCGATTGAAAATCTGCAGGCCGGCTGAGAGCTGCTAAACTTGGGAGAGAGGAGCAGGGAGCTGCGCTCCAGCTTTTGGACAACACCCATGGACTGGATTATGCTCTGACAACTACGCTGTTTGCTCGAGGGAGAAGGGAAGAGTAAACTGCTGTTATTAAATTAGCTTTTTACTTTAGTTTTTGGGATTACAACGTGATTTATCCAAAGTCGAGCTTCTCAGCAGCTAGATTCCGTGCACATCTGGTTCCAGTGTTGTTAGCGTCGTAAGGCACTACGTCATATTTATATAAAAACCGGACAAAACTGGACATTGCTAGGAGAAAAGAAAGCGAGAGGTTGAACTACATGGTGTGAAAACATGTGTATGTAAGTTTATTCCAGCTGTCGTTGTACTTTACTGTGACCAAGTTAGCATAGCATACCCCAGATCGATCCGAACTCCATTCAGAAAACAAACATTTTAGAAGTTGTTGTCTTCTGTCCTGCTGACAGACCTGACAAAGAATGAATTCATATGTTTAACAAATCTGCATCATATTGTAGTTATTTCGGCATCAGTTTGATCTGTTTATTGCTATTTAATCACAGCAAAATGTTTACTTTGGGTTCATACAGCTGTAGTAATGGCGAGTTGTGTTTATTTGCGTTATCGCGTTGTGAACACTCAAGGGATGTCCAGCGATAAAACCCCCACGAGGAAAGCATTGCAAAACTGAAATTTAAGTACAAACTGGATCATTAATTTATGAACACAAAACCTTCCATATGGTAAAAACCTGGACGCTCACATTTGGTCACATTGGTGAGAAAGCCGACAAGGGTCGATCAGATCTGGCCTCAGGTGACTCTAACGACCATAACAGCTGTTGTTACAGCAGCCAGGAGCCCTAACGACCCACGTGGTCTCCATCACCATCACTTTGGTCTCTCTACCTTCAGTGGACAGACTTGTTTTGTCTGAATATGAAAAGTATCTCCAGGAACACGTCCGGAGGACAAAACAGACTCTGGTGAAGGAAACCCATTGTTGTGGTCCTGGGAATGCAAATGAATATGCAAAGTGTGACTAGCTGTCCCTTCTGAACCATCTCGTGCTGATGTGAGCTTATGTTACGCCCCAGCCTGAGGCAGCTCTGTGGGCCGACAACACTGAACCAAACCAACCACAGAAAAACACAATCAAACTATATATAGAACTCATGCAGAGTGTGCTGCAGCTTTGAACTGGAGGTGTGCAGCATACTGCGGTTAAACCAGTTCATTCACTTGGAAGTGGTCCGAGACCAAAAAAATATACTTCAAGGTGGACCGGAGAGCGTTGGTTTGGTCCACTAGAGTTTGAGTACAGTGTTCATAACAACCCAAACAAACCGCACCAAGGGGGTAAACACTCCAGGGTTCAGTTCAACCGGGTTAAACAAGAATGGTGTGAATGTCATGTGAAAAATTCAAGACACCAATTAGAGTAGTGTTTCTCAGTGGGGGCGTTCCGAGGACGATGGAGGGTGCTGGAAGCACTATTTTGGAAAGGGGGCGCTGAGTTGCTTTTGGGGGACGTTTGTTAGTTGGAAATTCTAAGGCGAGTTTACACCAAAGATTCACAACACTACGAGTTTAAACTGTGGTCTGCAACATTAAGGACATATCCACCAACAAGGACATCTATAATAGCAGTGGTAAAATTAAAATACCTTACATCACAAGGGCATAACAGTTATATTACAGTGAAGTAATTCGGCAGGTGTACAACAGAGCCCCTCAGCTATTAATTCTTTTCCAAAAAATAATATTACATGAAACGTTTTCCCAGGCTTCTGCAGTTGCTGCCCGAGCCTTGTTGAGTCGTGCAGTTGTATGTTCCAGATTGACAATGTTACCAAGACTGTGGTCTCATCCAGTTCTGTGTCTGTCAGACGGTTGAGGGGATAGGCCTACTTCGAGGGAATCAGTTATGTGTTGCAGTATAGGGCATGTAGTAGAATATTATGAATTATCTTTAAATAGGCTAATGATGTCTTGTGATATCACAACTTTTTTTCTTTACATGTAAGAGAACACAGATACATGGGAGAGATTCTGAATGTGCAGAAAGTTTTGAACATGGGCAGATAAGTTAGAGTGTTTCCCATATGTTCATTTATTTGTGGCAGCCCGCCACAATATCAGCCTGACCGCCACATATTGATTTTTGATTTTCTTTAACTAAAATGTTATTTGATTGCAGAGCTGCAGGCAGCGCATATTCACGCAGCACATCCTCTTGTTGTCCCTCTCGCTCTCCCTCATGACCACCGCTGCACAAATCAGTCCAACACAACACTGTTAATGCCGGAGACCCATCTTAAAATTACCAAGCATGTAAGGAGCCTAGCTAATAAGGACAGCTAAGTTAATGTTAGAATAGCTGGTAGTCAACTGCACGCCCCCCTCAGCAGGGATGATATTAAAAAAGTTAATCTACAGGAGAAAAATTGTTAAAAGCACTAAAGAATGCCTGAGAGCCTCACTACATTATATTCTATATTTATACATTTTGAATCACCTGCCACCTGAATTTTGTGTTTCCCTTTATGTAATAAGTAGGGCTGGGCAACGCATTAATTGACGCCGACAATTATTTTATCACACGTTAGCGCAGTTTTTGTTTTATAATTATTAGTTTGAAAGTCTGTTGCTCACTGGCTCTGAATACACATCCAGTCAATCCATGATGGGTCACAGGAGGGCGGGATGTTGACCAGCCTGCAAATCAGCCACCCAGACAAGCAGCGGAGGCTTCAGCAGACCGCGCGGTCATCTTTGTTCCATGTTTTCCATCACGGCAGCAGGAGAGCCGCTTGCTTGTTAACGATGCAGCCTGTCAAACAAGTCAAACAGCCGAAACCAACATCTGTGTTCAATGCTGCTTTAACGTTACCGGGTCTGTGCTGGTAAAATATCCACCGCGACTTGTAACGTCATTTCAGGTTTTTAACCGAGTGAAGTCTGTGCGAGTGAACACACGAATGTTTCACCTGTGACACCTGCTGCTGATACCTTTTCAGAAAACTGGACTCTGATGGAAACTTGTTTTACCAAGCTAGATAAAAGGTAACTCCCTGGCAAACAGCTTTGGTTTAATATTTGATTTGATTACATTAATGTTTAAGTTGAGATTTACAAGAAATATTTTATTGCTACTGTGTAAAGGGAATACTGCTGGGAAAAAGCTCCTTATTTGCTTAAGTGTTTGCAAACCACATGTTATTGCACTTTTGTGTATATAGCAGTACATTAAAATAAAAATTGCGCAATACACTACTTTAGAATTCATTATTCAATTTTACACGTAACAATGCGATTAATCGCAATAAAAAAATTTAATCGTTGCCCAGCACTGGTAATAAGACATTTCCACCATAAATTGGTGCGGGAAACGCAGAAATTGGAGCAGAAACCTTCTCCAGAATGCAGGACATTAAGTGTTTAATGCTCAAAATCTTCTGGGGGAGGACCCCACCCCCCCCCACTTATTAAGTGCCCCATACAACAAAACAGCTGCTTCACACACAGTTTCTGGGAGGAACATTCACTTATTAGTTATATATAATTACTTTTCACATGGCTTTTTTGTTACCTGGGAAAGAAATTAATGTTGTTTGTCATTCAATTATGTGTTTTTTCCATGTTTTTAATAACAACAGTAACCACAAGAATTTTTTTTTTTTTTACAATAATCAGGGCAAATAGCCAACATCTTTTTTGATGGGGGTCGGTAAGGGACCTGGATAATGGATAGGTGGCGCTGGCCCAAAAAAGGTTGAGAACCACTGAATTAGAGTAAAAGTTTCACCTCACATCTCAGACACAGCTGGCTTTGTGGAAAGGCTGGTGAGCTGCTGTGTGGAACCAATCCCAGCTGACATTGGGCGAAAGGCGGAGGCCACCCTGGACAGGGTGACATCCATCACAGGGCCGCACATATACAAACAACCCCTCCCAATCACATTCACACCTGAGGACAATTTAGAGTCACCAATTAACCTAGGCCGCATGTCTTTGGATGGTGGGAGGGAATCGGCGAATATACAGGTTTGTGGTGCAGACTTCATTTTTCATCATCTTCTCTCCTACTTTGTTCATTGTGTTGCGAGATCTCAGACTGTTGTCTGCAGGACCTTTGGGAGGTTTCTAACCCCCAGGTTGGGAAAGCACTGGGAAACCTGCACATTACTTTCATAACATCTCATTCTGAATCCAAAGGCATCAATGTGGAGTTGATCCCCCTTTGCAGCTGTAAAAGCTTCCACTCTTCTGGAAGGCTTTCTAAAAGATGTTGGAGTTTGTCTGTGGGAGTTTCTGCTTGTTCATCCAGAGGAGCATTTGTAAGCTCTGATGTTGGACGACAGGGCCCGTCTCGCAGTCCCTGTTCAAGTTCATCCCAAAGGTGTTGGATAGGGACACAAACTGGGACACCCATTTCTTTATGGAGCCCGGTGACATTGATGTATTGAAACAGGAAAAGGCCAAACACGTTTTGATGGAAGAAATGTAATCTAAATTTGTCTGCTGAAGCATTAAGATTTCTCTTATCAAAGACCACACCATGAAAAAACAGCCCCTCTCAAATGTATTAGGACAGGGTGTCCCAGTACTTTTGTCCACATAGTGCATTCAGTATATAAAAACCTGGCTGTTTTATAATTTCCACACTTTGAACTCTGAAAACTGAGGTTATTGTACTCGGACCACACTTTCCTTATATGACATGGCCAAAAGTATTTGGACAACGTGGAAAAAATTGGGCATTGGGTCTTTAGGAGTCCTGAACCAGCTGACCTCTGCTGACCAATCAGAGATGACTGTCCACCATGTTGTTTGGCCGTTTCCTCCCTGATATGTATTTGTTTGAGTTGAAGTAAAGGCCTTTAGCTTCTGGAAGTGTTTTTACCTCTTTGTGATTGTGTTGTAGTGTTTGGACTCTGGGTGGGAGATGAAACATCAGCGCCCCCTGCTGGCCAGGACAGATTACTGCAGCGTCAGCTTCACTTCTACAAACACCAGCAGAGGAAAAAAGTCACAGATCAGGTCAACTTGCTGTTAATGAATTTATGTACTGACATTTTATTAATTATTGTCTTAATATGCAATAATTTTATGATAATTACTGACAATATCTACATAAACTTACTATGTGTGCATTTTTATGTGATTACGACGCATTTTTAAATTTGGAATAAATACCAAATTACCAAGTACCAGCATTATAGTGTAAAAATATTCTATTCAAATCCAACTTAACCCTGCAGAGGAATAGCCTGAAAATGAGGATATATTGTGAAATTGTTAATCCTGATGCATTAACACTTCCTCTGAGGGCATTTTCCTGCTGAGTCGTTCTGAAACCTGCTGGTGCTTCAGTGCGTGAGTAAAGTATTGCACTGTTGTAGATGCCCAAGATGGAGCAAGTCTAACTACTTTAAAGTTAGAGCTAGTTTAGGCCAGTGGTTAATGGTGGAGGAAAGAAGAATAAATGAAGTGCTGTAGCATTTAATCTTTGTAAGCTTTTTGTGAAATATTGGATAGATTATAGTATGTTTTCATGTAAAATCTTAATCTGTAAAGTCACTAAAGCTGTAGTGAAGTTAGAAGTACAACATCTCCCTCTGAGATGTGGTAACCGAAGTAAAGTAATTCAGATTTGTACTTAACAGTACTTGAGTATATGTAGTTCCACTGCTGATTAAAATACAAACAGTATTCACAAGAGAACATAGTTTAAGCTGCACAAAGAAGCAACCAAAATAAAACCCGGCCGAACTCTGGTTCAGTAAAACACCAGCTTCTGCAGCGAGAAGGCAAACATGTGAAAGTGTGAGCCACAGATTTCTACATGGCTAAATATAAAAGTAATGTCGTACCTGCATTCAAACAAATATTTTATTTAAATCTTGAAATCAATAATCAGTATCATCTTTTTTGACAACAAAAATCTCAAACATTCTGAATGGAGTTTGGTGCATCATGTGTAAAGGTAGGACACACAGACACTGTGTACAGGTAAACTGAACCATCCTGCATAATGAGTACTTCCTTTGGATCCTTAGATACTTTCACATTCACACGTTAGAGTATTTTTAATACCTCAAAGGCACAGATACTTCACTTAACCGACAGGTGACAGTCACCTGACCCCTGGATTTAACGTTGTCCCCAGTGCGTTACAAACTGACACCGATGGGTCTGGACCATGCGTCCATATGTGATGAGTCGGGGAGTGAGAACGGGGTGGACAACAAATAAAATACTGAGGAGGACTCGAGTCACAGACCTCTGTGACAGAAATGACTCTCTGTACAACTCCAGGACCTGTGTGACTTCAGGACCTGTACGACTCCAGGACCTGTGTGACTTCAGGACCTGTACGACTCCAGGACCTGTGTGACTTCAGGACCTGTACGACTCCAGGACCTGTGTGACTTCAGGACCTGTGTGACTCCAGGACCTGTGTGACTTCAGGATCTGTACGCCTCCAGGACCTGTGTGACTTCAGGACCTGTACGACTTCAGGATCTGTAAGACTCCAGGACCTGTGTGACTTCAGGACCTGTACGACTCCAGGACCTGTACGACTTCAGGGCCTGTGCGACTTCAGGACCTGTACGACTCCAGGACCTCTGTGACTCCAGGACCTGTACAACTTCAGGATCTGTAAGACTCCAGGACCTGTGTGACTTCAGGATCTGTAAGACTCCAGGACCTGTGTGACTTCAGGACCTGTACGACTCCAGGACCTGTACGACTTCAGGGCCTGTGCGACTTCAGGACCTGTACGACTCCAGGACCTGTGTGACTCCAGGACCTGTGTGACTTCAGGACCTGTACGACTTCAGGGCCTGTGTGACTTCAGGATCTGTACGACTCCAGGACCTGTGTGACTCCAGGACCTGTATGACTCCAGGACCTGTACGACTTCAGGACCTGTATGACTTCAGGGCCTGTGTGATTTCAGGATCTGTACAACTCCAGGACCTGTGTGACTCCAGGACCTGTGTGACTCCAGGACCTGTGTGACTTCAGGACCTGTACGACTTCAGGGCCTGTGTGACTTCAGGATCTGTACGACTCCAGGACCTGTGTGACTCCAGGACCTGTGTGACTCCAGGACCTGTGTGACTTCAGGACCTGTACGACTTCAGGGCCTGTGTGACTTCAGGATCTGTACGACTCCAGGACCTGTGTGACTCCAGGACCTGTAAGACTCCAGGACCTGTACGACTACAGGACCTGTGTGACTTCAGGACCTGTACGACTTCAAGATCTGTACGCCTCCAGGACCTGTGTGACTTCAGGACCTGTACGCCTCCAGGACCTGTGTGACTTCAGGACCTGTATGACTCCAGGACCTGTGTGACTTCAGGACCTGTACGACTTCAGGGCCTGTGTGACTTCAGGACCTGTACGACACCAGGACCTGTGTGACTTCAGGATCTGTACGCCTCCAGGACCTGTGTGACTTCAGGATCTGTACGACTCCAGGACCTGTGTGACTTCAGGACCTGTACGACTTCAGGGCCTGTGTGACTTCAGGACTTGTACGACTCCAGGACCTGTGTGACTTCAGGACCTGTAAGACTCCAGGACCTGTGTGACTTCAGGATCTGTAAGACTCCAGGACCTGTGTGACTTCAGGACCTGTACGACTCCAGGACCTGTGTGACTCCAGGACCTGTGTGACTTCAGGACCTGTACGACTTCAGGACCTGTACGACTTCAGGACCTGTACGACTTCAGGACCTGTAAGACTCCAGGACCTGTACGACTTCAGGACCTGTACGACTCCAGGACCTGTGTGACTTCAGGACCTGTGTGACTCCAGGACCTGTGTGACTTCAGGACCTGTGTGACTTCAGGACCTGTACGACTCCAGGACCTGTGTGACTCCAGGGCCTGTGTGACTTCAGGATCTGTACGACTCCAGGACCTGTGTGACTCCAGGACCTGTATGACTCCAGGACCTGTACGACTTCAGGACCTGTACGACTTCAGGGCCTGTGTGATTTCAGGATCTGTACAACTCCAGGACCTGTGTGACTCCAGGACCTGTACGCCTCCAGGACCTGTACGACTACAGGACCTGTGTGACTTCAGGATCTGTAAGACTCCAGGACCTGTGTGACTTCAGGACCTGTACGACTCCAGGACCTGTGTGACTCCAGGACCTGTGTGACTTCAGGACCTGTACGACTTCAGGGCCTGTGTGACTTCAGGATCTGTACGACTCCAGGACCTGTGTGACTCCAGGACCTGTATGACTCCAGGACCTGTACGACTTCAGGACCTGTACGACTTCAGGATCTGTACGCCTCCAGGACCTGTGTGACTTCAGGACCTGTACGCCTCCAGGATCTGTATGACTCCAGGACCTGTGTGACTTCAGGACCTGTACGCCTCCAGGACCTGTACGACTCCAGGACGTGTGTGACTTCAGGACCTGTACGCCTCCAGGACCTGTGTGACTTCAGGACCTGTGTGACTTCAGGATCTGTAAGACTCCAGGACCTGTGTGACTTCAGGACCTGTAAGACTCCAGGACCTGTGTGACTTCAGGATCTGTAAGACTCCAGGACCTGTACGACTTCAGGGCCTGTGTGACTTCAGGACCTGTACGACTCCAGGACCTGTGTGACTTCAGGACCTGTAAGACTCCAGGACCTGTGTGACTTCAGGATCTGTAAGACTCCAGGACCTGTGTGACTCCAGGACCTGTGTGACTAAAGGATCTGTACGACTCCAGGACCTGTGTGACTTCAGGACCTGTACGACTTCAGGATCTGTAAGACTCCAGGACCTGTGTGACTTCAGGATCTGTAAGACTCCAGGACCTGTGTGACTTCAGGACCTGTACGACTCCAGGACCTGTGTGACTTCAGGACCTGTGTGACTCCAGGACCTGTGTGACTTCAGGACCTGTACGACTCCAGGACCTGTGTGACTTCAGGACCTGTGTGACTTCAGGGCCTGTACGACTCCAGGACCTGTGTGACTTCAGGACCTGTACGACTCCAGGACCTGTGTGACTTCAGGATCTGTACGCCTCCAGGACCTGTGTGACTTCAGGACCTGTACGACTCCAGGACCTGTGTGACTTCAGGACCTGTACGACTTCAGGGCCTGTGTGACTTCAGGACCTGTACGACTCCAGGACCTGTGTGACTTCAGGACCTGTAAGACTCCAGGACCTGTGTGACTTCAGGATCTGTAAGACTCCAGGACCTGTGTGACTCCAGGACCTGTGTGACTTCAGGACCTGTACGACTCCAGGACCTGTGTGACTTCAGGACCTGTACGACTTCAGGATCTGTAAGACTCCAGGACCTGTGTGACTTCAGGATCTGTAAGACTCCAGGACCTGTGTGACTTCAGGACCTGTACGACTCCAGGACCTGTGTGACTTCAGGACCTGTGTGACTCCAGGACCTGTGTGACTTCAGGATCTGTACGCCTCCAGGACCTGTACGACTTCAGGGCCTGTGTGATTTCAGGATCTGTACAACTTCAGGACCTGTACGACTTCAGGGCCTGTGTGATTTCAGGATCTGTACAACTCCAGGACCTGTGTGACTCCAGGACCTGTACGCCTCCAGGACCTGTACGACTACAGGACCTGTGTGACTTCAGGACCTGTACGACTTCAGGATCTGTACGCCTCCAGGACCTGTGTGACTTCAGGACCTGTACGCCTCCAGGATCTGTATGACTCCAGGACCTGTGTGACTTCAGGACCTGTACGCCTCCAGGACCTGTACGACTCCAGGACCTGTGTGACTCCAGGACCTGTGTGACTTCAGGACCTGTATGACTCCAGGACCTGTGTGACTCCAGGACCTGTACGACTTCAGGACCTGTGTGACTTCAGGACCTGTACGACTCCAGGGCCTGTGTGACTTCAGGTCCTGTAAGACTCCAGAACCTGTATGACTCCAGGACCTGTATGACTCCAGGACCTGTGTGACTTCAGGACCTGTATGACTCCAGGACCTGTGTGACTCCAGGACCTGTATGACTCCAGGGCCTGTGTGACTTCAGGTCCTGTAAGACTCCAGAACCTGTATGACTCCAGGACCTGTGTGACTCCAGGGCCTGTTTGACTTCAGGACCTGTATGACTCCAGGACCTGTATGACTCCAGGACCTGTGTGACTCCAGGGCCTGTTTGACTTCAGGACCTGTATGACTCCAGGACCTGTATGACTCCAGGACCTGTATGACTCCAGGGCCTGTTTGACTTCAGGACCTGTAAGACTCCAGGACCTGTGTGACTCCAGGGCCTGTTTGACTTCAGGACCTGTAAGACTCCAGGGCCTGTGTGACTTCAGGTCCTGTAAGACTCCAGAACCTGTATGACTCCAGGACCTGTATGACTCCAGGACCTGTATGACTCCAGGACCTGTTTGACTTCAGGACCTGTATGACTCCAGGACCTGTATGACTCCAGGACCTGTATGACTCCAGGACCTGTGTGACTTCAGGACCTGTATGACTCCAGGACCTGTGTGACTCCAGGACCTGTATGACTCCAGGACCTGTATGACTCCAGGGCCTGTGTGACTTCAGGACCTGTGTGACTTCAGGTCCTGTACCCCTCCAGGACTCTGAGGCGAGCAGGAAAGATTGCAGCTGAACCCTCTCACCTGGACAGAATCTGTTTCAAACTCACGCCACATGAACAACTTCTTCCCTTCTGCAGCCTCATTAACAAGGTCCAGGTCCCCCCTGCCCCTCCCCCACCTCTACAGCACGTACTGTAAATGTTTGCACGTGTAAATCTGATCTGATGTGAATATTTCTGCCATAATGCACAAATTCTGTGTATGTTTATATATTTCATTTTATACAGATCCCCTCCCCCTGTAATATGTCTGCACAACACAAATCCAGAGTAACGCAGTAACCCTGGACAGGTCGCCAGCCCGTCGCAGGGCCACGCATAGACGAACAATCACTCACGCTCACACCTGAGGACAATTTAGGGTCACCAATCAACCAAGGCCGCATGTGTTTGGACGGTGGGAGGAAACCGGAGCACCCGGAGAGAAGCTCTCCGCATTATCAGTACTCATTAATAATCCTGCTATTTAGAATCACTATCAGCTTTACTGCCAAGTAGTTTTTACACGTAAAAGGAATTTGCTTTGGTGAGTTTACATGAACATGACAAACATATGTAAATATAAAAACATGCAATAAGCAAGCTGTACAAGTTAAGTTATAAAAGTGAGTTAATTACACATACTGTAGTATACAGCACAAAGTTATAATTCTTTTTCTATTATTATTTCTATTTCTTTAATTTATTGAGCAACTGTTAGGAAACAGCTTTGCCCTCGGGGATCAATAAAGTATGCACAGCGTCACAGTTTACATATATTAATGATTTAAATGTTTTGTATTTATGGTTTTAGTTCAGAATCAGAATCAGATTTATTGGTATGTGTACACATACGAGGAATTCAACTCAGGATTGTACATTGCTCACGATGTGCTTACTCATACGAAAATACCATAACACAATAATAAAATAATAATAAATAAAATCAGACACAAACTAAATAGACAACTAATATACACACTATGAACAAAACAATATAGACATATTGACAAATAGTGCAGTGATCAGAGTGCAAAGGATGCAAGAGTGAACTATTATTCTCATTATGTACATGTTGAAGGTGGAGATGATATACAGGTACACATACACATACATGTACACAGTGTGATGGAACAAAATAAATAAGACCTATGACCTGAGGTAGGTTTATTGGTATACAGTATATACAATATGAGAGTATGAACAGCTCTGAAATACAGAATAATGAATAAATAATAAGTGGAAACCAGTAAACAGGTGGCTGATTAGAGGCAGAGTTACTGGATTATTGCACAGGAATTGTTCCTGACGCTGTGAGTCAGAAATCAGCTGTTCATCAGAGTGATGGCTTGTGGGAGGAAACTGTTCCTGAGCCTGTTGGTTTTGGCGTCCAGTGCTCTGTAGCGCCAGATGGATCTGCAGTGATGTTTCCTGACTCTGGAAATGTTTAAGTCCTGAATGGAGGGCAGGTTGGCACCGATGATATTTTCTGCAGTCCTGACTGTCCGGTGTAGTCTGCTCCTGTCCTTTTTGTTGGCAGATCCAAACCGGACAGTGATGGAGGTGCAGAGGACAGACTAGATGATGGCTGTGTAGAACTGGATCAGCAGCTCTTAGGCAGGTTGAGCTTCCTGAGCTGACGCAGGAAATACATCCTCTGCTGGGCCTTCTTGATGATGGTGTCAGTGTTGGGCTCCCACTTCAGTTCCTGGGATATAGTGGATAACAGAAACCTGAAGGATTCCACAGCAGACACAGGGCTGTTGAGTACGGTGATCGGGGGCAGAGTGGGGGCTCCTCCTGAAGTCCACGGTCATCTCCACAGTTTTGTGCGTGTTAAGCTCCAGGTTGTTCTGACCGCACCAGAGAGACAGCTGATCAACCTCCCGTCTGTAGGCCGATTGGTCACCGTCCCGGATGAGGGAGATGACCGTTGTGTCGTCAGTGAACTTCAGGAGTTTGACAGATGGGTCTCCTGAGGTGCAGTCGTTGGTGTAGAGGGAGAAGAGCAGTGGGGAGAGCACACACCCCTGGGGGGCGCCAGTGCTGATAGTCCTGGTGCTGGATGTGATGTTCTCCAGCCTCACCTGCTGACTCCTGTCAGTCAGGAAGTCTGTGATCCACTGACAGGTGGAGGCTGGCACAGTGAGCTGGGTGAGTTTGGTGCTGAGGATGTCCGGGATGATGGTCCACGAACAGAATCCCTGCATGTGTCCCTGGAGAGTCGAGGTGTTGCAGGATGTAATGCAGTCCCAAGCTGACTGCATCATCCACTGACCTGTTAGCCCTGTAGGCAAACTGCAGGGGGTCCAGCAGGGGGCCTGTAATGTCCTTCAGGTGGGCCAACACCAGTCTTTCAGAGGACTTCATGACTACAGATGTCAGGACGACAGGCCTGTAGTCATTTAGTCCAGAGATGGAGGGTTTTTTGTGGACTAGGATGACTGTGGAGCGTTTGAAGCAGGAGGGAACTTCACACAGCTCCAGAGATCTGTTGAATATCTGAGTGAAGATGGGGGCCAGCTGGTCCGCACAGATTTTCAGGCATGATGGTGAGACACCGTCAGGTCCAGGAGCCTTCCTGATCTTCTGCCTTTGGAAGAGGTGGCTCACGTCCTCTTCACAGATCTTGAGTGCAGGTGAGAGGTCAGAGGGGGAAGGTGACTGAGAGGCGTGACTCTGGGCAAACCTACAGTAGAAACCAGTCAGCTCGTTCACTACCAGCAGTGTTGCTCCATTTCTTTGTGGTTCTCACTTTGTTTCATTAACCAGAGGTGTAATGTCGCTCCCATGCAGCATGTGGCGCTGTGATCCTCCCTACGATCCTCCAATAAACCGACGAAGAAGAAAAATCAGCGGCAGACGTAGAAGAAGAAGACGCCTCCCCGTACGCCGCTCCTGTCACAGTGCGCAAATGCGCATCCTACAGCGCGGAGCTCCGGAGGAAAGCAGCGATAAAACCAACCTCACCAGGCTGGGCAACGACACGCTAGGGCGGAAGAGAAAACAGCGCCTGAGGGGGAAGACGGAACCGAGGGGTAAAGTCTGTGACGCGGCAGGTAGGTCCCCCTCACCTGACCCGGGACCTGGCTGTAACAGGCCGGAGTCCGTCAGCGGCGCCGCGTTGCTGCCTGACCCGGGCGGATATGTGGGCAGGCCCGGCACGGCCCGGCACGGCTCCTCGGCGCTGTCATCCATAGTTACTGTACACACAGCGAGCTGCTGCGTTTAGAGAACAACACGCCGAACTCCGTTACAGAAACCCGCTAATTAAGCGCGATTCTACTTATAACGTTTAGCGTTAACGGTAAACATTGTATTTCATGTATGTCACGAGTTTGCTGGATACACTTTGCTATTTGGCTTAACATAAAACCGATCAAACAACACTTAATAGAGAATTCACTTTTAAAACGTGTTTTCTCGCTTTTTCAACACCAAGTTTAATGTTGGCGTCACAACGCAAAAGCTGACAGTTTAGGGGGATTCCCAAGTCCAGAAGTCACCGTTTTTATCTAGATGAGTATAATTTGGTAAATATGTAAGTGCCGAATTTAGCAGACGGGTCTATGGAATCATACTCTAATTAAACAGTTCAAAATATTTCATTTTTCTTGGCCTATACTTAACGGTTCCTTAAATGTTGACATTTTGAAATGACATTTGGCGTGACGTTCCCTAAACAGTGCGACGTGCATATGGCTAACGTTAGCTATCCAACTGCAGTTGACAACTATCCCGTTGACAAGTCGAGGAACGTTTCGTGAACTAGTTAGCTAAGGACGTAAAGACACCCAGGTTCTGTTAAAGCTGTTAAATCTGACAAGGTGAACCCTTGAACACCCGGAACAGGAGCCGCTGCTAACGCTAGCAGCCTCGGCTAGCTGGGCAGAATGTTGCGTTGACCAGGGACCGGGCTATTTACTGACGGCTATGAACTTCAGCACCGTTACAAGCTGATCACAGCAGAAACGCGTACAGTGGAGTCAGACATGGGTAATGTAGTGTTTAATGGTGGAAACGGCGCTAGTGTCACTGCTGATGTGTGTGTTTTTGCTTGTTGGCAGCACTGACTCAGAGTTTCACCAGGTGTTAGACGGAGCCCCGGCGAAGCTAACAGCCGCCTCAGAGACGAGGATCCGCGGCAAACACGGAAAGAGGAAGCGAGGCTCAAACGAAAAGCTCGCTGTTCAGTCCAGCTCAGTTTAACTTTATAACTCCTTTATTAAACTTTGAAGTGTCCAGAAAGGCAGGAGGAGAGTTCAGCGCTGAACAGCTGCTTCAAACTGACACCCAGAGATTAAAAGACGTTATCACGATAAAAAATGTCATCAGGATTCACGTCGTCCTTATTTATTTCAAGTTTAAAGGCTGATTTGATTATTAGGTTACAGTAACGCGTATAAGTGCTTATAAAATGTCTTGGAGAGGTAAGAACTGGTCTCCTCCTGCTGACTGAAGGTCTCCTGTAGGATCAGCCTTCAGTCTCCAGAGAAAACACCTGGAGTCTCCTCACAAGCAGCCGCACTTCACACGAGCTGACCGGCTGGAGGTTTGTTCAGGGTACCTGGTCAGGGCCTCTGGTTTCAGACCTATGAGTGAAAGTTAATGTGGTTTTAAACTCGATGCCAAACAGAGGATCAGTAAACTGAGGCAGAACATTCAGAGCTGCTCTCATCAAATCTTTTTATTCCCAACAAAATAAAATCTAAACGGAAACATTGATGATTCGAATGAACCAAACATGTAGTTTTATTCTTCAGCTCCACTCTGAACACAAAGTGACAGGAGAGGAGCCGTCTGAAGGTTATTCCCGTCTGAAGGTTATTCCAGGCTGAAGGTTATTCCAGGCTGAAGGTTATTCCAGGCTGAAGGTTATTCCAGGCTGAAGGTTATTCCAGGCTGAAGGTTATTCCAGGCTGAAGGTTATTCCAGGCTGTTAGGCGTTGATTCCTTTATCTGATGCTCGGGAGGCGTCGAGCTGCGACGCGGCGTCCACACCAGAATTAAAAGGAGTGCGATCTCCGGCCAGCATGTTTGAATAAAAACACCAAACTCTGTGCATGACTGATGACAGCCAATCACAGCCGAGCGTTTTTGCCCGTCTTCACTAAAACGCTCTCCGGAGTTTCAAAACGAAAAACGGGGTCGGCAGAGTTTCAGACGTCTTCGTTTACGTGTTTATAACCTGTGAGGATGTTTGCTGTGACCATTAACCTCCTGCTCCTCTCTCGCCTCCTCAGCGACCATGGTGGGCGAACGCCGCAATGGGAACCTGCTGGTCCAGCTCGGCCCGCGGCTGCAGGCGTACCCGGAGGAGCTGATCCGCCAGCGACGCAACCACGACGGCCAAACGGAGTACCTGATCCGCTGGTGTCTCGTCACCATCGACGACGGCTCCGGCCCCGGGGGCGGCGCCAGCGAGGCGGGCGGGACGGGCGGCGGCAGCTCCGGGGTGGGCGGGTCCGGCGGCTCCACGTCAGGAGAGAGCAAGACGGAGAACATCCTGATGTGGATGTCGACGGAGGACGTGTACGCCAACTGCCCCACGCTGCTGGGGAAGAGGAAAACGGACTCGCAGCGCCCCCTGCAGCAGCAGGAGACGCAGCAGGGCGGCGAGTCGTCGGACGGCGGGCAGAGGAGCGGCGGCGAGTTCCCGTCTGACGTCACCTTCGACGAGGTGGAGCTGTCGGACATGAAGGAGGACGTGAAGAACCTGGTGCGCCGAGCCAGGAAGCAGATGACCAAGAAGAGCGACTTCTCCATCAGCATCACTCACACCATCCACGTGCTGAGCGCCTACGCCGGCATCGGCTCGCTGGTCGGCGTCTTCAAGGAGACGGGCGCCCTCAACCTGCTGATGGAGCTGCTGTGCAACAAGGAGACGCAGACCAGACGCAGCGCCGGGAAGATGCTGCGGGCGCTCGCCTCGCACGATGCAGGTAACCACACAGCACTGCTCCCTGATTGGCTGGCAGGCAGCATCGATACTCCACGTCCAGTGTTGGACATGGATGTGGCGCCTGCAGGAAATGAGGGTCGCAGCATACGACCTCTTCTTCTTCTTCTTGTCGAGCGGGTTGTTGGTTTCCTGTCTTTATGCTAAGCTAACTAGCTGCTGACTGAAACATAAAGCTGCAGCTAACGATTATTTTCCTCATCGATTAATCTGTTGATCGATTAGAAGGTCGGCCCATAAAACTGTGAAAATGTTGATCAGTGTGTGTTGAAGCCGAGACGACGAGACCGTCCTGTCAGAGGAAACCAGAACATGTTTGAGACGCTGAATCAGAGAATGTCTTTAAAGAAAGGAGAAATTAACCGATAATAGGTGGAGGTTAATTTAATCGTCGCAGCTCGACTGACGTATGCAGAAAGTTGGGCACCGATGAACGGAATACAGTCGCTTTATTAGCAGCTGCTGAAACCCTGCGGTGGTTTCCTTGGAGGCGGGCTGAGACCCTCCCCCTCAGGCGGAGTTGGACCAATCGGGAGCTGTCGTGTGTGATTCTGCAGCTCTTTGCATTAAAACAGTAATTGGACAGTTTTTCTTCTTGTTGGTATAAAACGTTTCATCAGTTGTAATCGGTCTGCTTGCTTCTGCTGTCGGTGTTTTTTTTGGGCTCTACGGGTCGTTTGCTTGTTAACGAGGAGGCGTCTCTCTCTCCGTCCGTCTCTGCTCCCGTTTGTGTGAACCGCCGAGTCCTCGTCGGCCGACAGGATCCGTCCAGCTGCTCTTCTTCTACATCTTTAAATAATGGCTCCTCCCTGGAGCCGGCCTCCTTCTCTGTTGGCCATGTGGAGAAAATCCTGGGCGAGGAGCAGCTGAGAGTTTTACCCATGAGTCATCGGGGCTGCGGGGAGGAAACAAACACGCAGAGAGCTGTTAGTCTGATAACGAGCGCCCAGAGGAGAGAGCGCTCACTCTGCTGCTGCTGGAGCAGCTTTTAAAGGTTTCCTGCAGGACACAGACCAGAGGGATTATCAGGCAGGCAGAGAGGCGGGGCATGATGGGAGGGGAGCAGCCAGCTGTGCGGAGATCCTCCATTAAAGACAGATGGAGCGGCAGCGCTCGCGTGTTCACCTGTCTGTCAGCTGCAGGTGTGGGCGGGGCTACATTAGTCTCCTTGAAAAGGGAAAATGATCGTTGCTGATTCACTTTGTGTTTCACAAACAAACCATTACCTGCAGCAGGACGTCAGGAGCAGAGAGTTTGGTGCCAAGTCGGTCCAACACGTGCAGGATGGCGGCCAGAGCAGCTGCAGCTCCGCCGTCGACTTTAGAAATAATATTTAGTTTCTAATAATATTTCATATTTTTTGCCGGCTGTTTGCTTCAGTTTGATCACCTGCAAATCACCAAAGGTGACGAAGCAGTTTGCAGCTCTAAGAACTGGCCGACGGTCAAAGGCTCCTGCGGGAGGAGGCGGGGAGCGTTCAGTAATAATGATTAGTGCTTCAATATCAAACCACAGCCAGTAGAGACGGACACCACCCAAAGAAAAGTCCAGAAAATGAACGGTTTTAATTCAGATTGTCTTAATTAAATGTGTGTATTGAAGGAGTGGATGTTGACAGACTGCAGAGTAAACAAAGGCAAGTGTTTCCTCCTGAGACCTGTGGCCTGTACTACCAAGCAGTTAGCTTCAGGAGTAACTTCCCCTTTAACCCGTACTACGAAAGGTGTTACCCGAGGTCTGTTGCCATGGCGATTTACGCTTCATCCCTGAACCGCTCCCAGCAGGTTTTGTTGGCGGTTAACTGGAGGTTCTCCTGCACGTGGACTTCACATCTGTACTCAGTGTTACTGATGAGAAGTATTCATCCACGCCGCTTCATAAAACACGTTTAGATCCTGATTTGTTCCCCGAGGCGTTCAGACAGCGAGCCCTGCGGCCAGCCGGGATTCTAGAGAGGTTTCTGAGATGGAGCCCGTCTGTAGGCTGTAACTGAGTGTTTTCACATATGTAGATAGATTACTATTTTACGTGTGGAGCCGGGCTCGGGCTTAATAACCCAGGAAAACAATCCTAGAAAAATTGGAAATTTCCCTCCGTTTTCTTCCGAATGATCCGAGGCAAAGTCTCTGAGGGGCAGGATGGTGACTGTGGGCTAAACTCACCGCTGAATCTGACTTTCCAGTGCGTGCATAATACACGGCAGACGTGTGTGCGATGTTGCAGCCTTGCAGAGTGAAGTTTGATGTCAGAGAATATTCAAGTTTCTTACTCGGAGATGAAATTGTGTCTGGGATTATTCCCCCTCTCCTTCTGTTACAGTGGACCTCATGTGCAGCTGGACCTTTACATCTTCGTCATATTCCACATAAAATACAGGATAGAGATCTGAACTACAAGAACACTGAAGAGAATCAGGCTACAAGTTTAGTCCAACAAGCCTCCCTGGCTTTGTCGGCCGCCACGATATTAGATTTAGCCGTTAATGTGTCTTCACATTCAGAATTTCCTGACACTGCCAACGTGCTTCCTCTGGAGAAATATGGAGCGTGTGGCGTTCAGAAAAAACTCAATCTGATCCACCTTCGTAGTTTAACTCCAGTGTGGCAGTTTCTGTAAATAATAGTTAGACCTGCTCTGCATGAACACGCAGACAAAAATGTAAAAGCTGCCGTCCTGCCAGCTTCCAAATCTGTGTTTGTTGCCATGTTGGCTCCTCCCCCCTTCAGCAGCTGCAGCTTTTCCTGCACTGGTTGAAGGAAATGTTCCATAGTAATATTAATCAGATAGTAAATCTCTCTGTCTGATCCGAATAGTTTTAATGTTCCTCTGGATGGACGGAGCTCTTTAAAATAGAAAATAAAAGCCAGGTGCGGTCAGACTGCAGGAGGCTAACGCTGCCTCTACCTTTACACTGACAGGTTTACTGTGTCCGATAACTTCAGGTTCAGACAGAGACGGGCTCGGTCTCCTCCTCCACCCACCAAGGAGGAGTTGTTTTCCTTTTGGGTTTCTTAGGAACCAGGAGACGAGGAATGTGCTTGTTTATCGTCAGACGTTGAGCTGAGTCAGACGGCCAACGAATGAACTCCTGCTGAAGAGGAAGTTCAACTCTGTTTCATTCATGCGGCCCCCATGCAGCTCCCCTGCGCCTCGAGGCTGCGGCCCCCCCTGCGGCTCGAGGCTGCGGCCCCCCCTGCAGCCGGCCGCGGCCCCCCTGGAGCTCCCCTGCAACTCGAGGCTGCGGCCCCCCCTGCGGCTCGAGGCTGCGGCCCCCCCTGCAGCCGGCCGCGGCCCCCCTGGAGCTCCCCTGCAGCTCGAGGCTGCGGCCCCCCCTGCAGCCGGCCGCGGCCCCCCTGCAGCTCCCCTGCGGCTCGAGGCTGCGGCCCCCCTGCAGCTCCCCTGCGGCTCGAGGCTGCGGCCCCCCTGCAGCTCCCCTGCGGCTCGAGGCTGCGGCCCCCTGCAGCTCCCCTGCGGCTCGAGGCTGCGGCCCCCCCTGCAGCCGGCCGCGGCCCCCCTGCAGCTCCCCTGCGGCTCGAGGCTGCGGCCCCCCTGCAGCTCCCCTGCGGCTCGAGGCTGCGGCCCCCTGCAGCTCCCCTGCGGCTCGAGGCTGCGGCCCCCCCTGCAGCCGGCCGCGGCCCCCCTGCAGCTCCCCTGCGGCTCGAGGCTGCGGCCCCCTGCAGCTCCCCTGCGGCTCGAGGCTGCGGCCCCCTGCAGCTCCCCTGCGGCTCGAGGCTGCGGCCCCCTGCTCAGCACTGAGCTCAGTGTGAAACCTCCCTGCAGGTTTCTTACTTCTGTTTTCTCTAAACTATGAACCACTGAGCTCCGTCATGCTGACGTTTCCTTCCTTTTCTTTTACAGAATATTGACCCTAAAACAAAGAGTGAAGTTGTTGCCTGTCCGAGCTGTAGTCTGCTGCTCTTCCCCTCTGCAGAAAGTTCACGATCACAGCCAGTCAATCGGATCGGTATTTTATTTCTGTCCTCCAGGGACCAGAATCTGCCACCGCCTGATCCAGCGTCGGCCTCCTGTCCTGTCGGGCGGCGTTCTGCTCAGGCGCTTCTGTAGAAACGTGTCGTAGTGAGACGTCGCCGCTGCTCTCTGGTCTGTCGTGGTCACATGGAGGAAGTTCAGAGTGCTGCTTCATCGTGGTTTAACGCTCTGAGAGCCGGCGTGACTCAACAGGTCCTGGTTTACAGGTTTAGGTTCAGCTCGGCGCTCAGAGGTTTCAGAACACAGATCATGGATTTGATTAACAGGATCGAATTCATCCTCAGGGGCCCGGCGTCGGCCCTCGGTGCTACCCGGGTTCTGACTGGAACAGGTCCACGGCGCCGACACCCCGAGGAAGGCTAAAGCTTGGGCACGTTGTTTCAAATCTTTGCTGAGTCATATTTTCCTTTGTTGCACATCACACGACCCGTCACATGACACGCCCTGTGGTTACTTCCTGAAATAACATCAGCAGTCCTGTGAGTCAGTGAACTGTTAACACAATGGTTGAAAGTGGGCGGGGCCAGATGTCTTCAGGTGTAGTGTGACTGAGTATCAGTCTGCAGCTGATTGAAACTAATAACTGACTGTAGTGATGATTTCCATTCTTTCATTAAGCCTCTTTTTAGCGCTCAGCTGTGACCTTTAGCTTCTGGTTGTCTAGTGCTAATAAAATGAGTTCTGCTGTAGGAGTAGATCCGTTAACGGACACGTGAGCAGGTCTGATCTGTTTCTGATCAGGGAAACTACAGAAAACATTAGAGCTCATAACGTGAAGGAACTCGTCTCTGGACCTCACGGAGTCCTGATCAGAGGGAAGTATGATGTCATCAACTGATCAGCAGCTTTAATTTAATCATTGATGTTTGTCTCCCTGCCGCCTCCTCCTCCTCCCCCCTGACTCCTCCTCCTGTCCCCCTGCAGGGAGTCGGGCCTACGTCTTGCTGTCCCTCAGTCAGCAGGACGGCATCGAGCAGCACATGGACTTTGATAACCGCTACACTCTGCTGGAGCTGTTTGCAGAGACCACCTCCTCAGAGGAGCACGGGATCTCCTTCGAAGGGATCCACCTGCCTCAGGTAGACCCTCACCTGTCCTGAGCCTCCTCACGTCTCCTCTTGTTGTTGTCGTCCTCCTTCATGTCCTTCCTGTCCTCAGATTCCCGGGAAGCTGCTGTTCTCTCTGGTGAAGCGTTACCTGTGCGTCACGTCTCTGATGGACAAACTCAACACGGCGGGGACGGAGTCCAGCTCTGACAGGCAGGACGCCAGCCCCTCCCCCGCCTCCTCCTGCAGCACCGCCCACCAGACGGAGCACCTGCGCGTCCAGCGAGAGTTCGACTTCACCATGGCCATGGCCAACCTGATCTCAGAGCTGGTCCGCGTCATGGGCTGGGACCGGAACCGCCAGCCCCCCGACAGCTCCGCCCTCCAGTCTGGAGGAGGCGGGGCCTGCGGGGAGGAGCAGGGGGAGGAGGCCTCCCGTCCCGTCCTCAGGTCCATCTTCCAGCCTCGTTTCTGCACTTCCCCCGTCGTCCTTCACACCACCGCCGCCGTAGCCGCTCCCGCCGCCACGCCGCCGAAGAAGAAGACCGGAAACGGATACAAGACGCGCTCAGATTTCGCCAGCCGCTCGTCCTACGTGGAGTACGTCCAGGACAACCTGAAGAGCGGCATGATGGTCCGCATGCTGGAGGACTACGAGGAGGTGAGCGCCGGAGACGAAGGGGAGTTTCGCTACAGCAACGACGGCTCGCCGCCTGTTCAGGTGAGGAAACGCGGACCGTTTAAATAGTTTATCACCTGCCGATTAGGACGGCTTCAACTGGACTAGGATCCTGCCGGTTCTCTTCCAGGAACTCTGGAACCAGGTCCAGCCGGAGGAATCGGGGTCTTTAGTAGTTTGTAAAATGACGCTTTTTCAGTAATTATCTTTCGCCCTAAAGATCCGGAGGTGAACCGCACAGCGTGTTTATACAGAGTCCACCAGGACCGGGACCCTGCAGGCGTTTGATTGGCCGCTGCAGATTTAGAAATTAAAGGTGCAGAGATCAAATCCCGGCCCGGTGAACTACATCAGTACTTGACCCCGGTTCCTCTGTGAGGCAGACCTGCAGCAGGTCAGAGAGTCACTGATGTGATTCAGGTTGACTCCCTCCAGACCCTGATCTGTACCGTAATGCCCCCTCTGTCTGTACGCTGTGTGCAGGTGTACTGGAACTCCCTGTCCAGGACTTACTGGGTCCACTGGCACATGGTGGAGATTCTGGGCAGCGGCAGCAGCAGTCAGGCTGAGAAGGAGACGCAGGAGAAGGCCTCCACTCTGACAGAGACTCTCAAACTCACCGCAGGTAAGACCTGATCCCAGGGCCTCACCTGTCTGTCCACCTGAGGTCTCTCTTGCCTGTCTCACCCTGTCTCACCCTGTCGCTCTCTCCTCTCTGTCTCACCCTCTCTGTCTCTCTCTCCTCTCTGTCTCACCTTGCCTGTCTCACCTCGCCTGTCTCACCTCGCCTTGTCTCTCTCTCTTCCATCTCTGTCTCTCTCCTGCCTGCCTGTCTCACCCTGTCTCTCCTGTCGCTCTCTCCTCTCTGTCTCACCTTGTCTGTCTCACCTTGCCTGTCTCACCTCACCTTGTCTCTCTCTTCCATCTCTGTCTCTCTCCTGCCTGCCTGTCTCACCCTGTCTCTCCTGTCGCTCTCTCCTCTCTGTCTCACCCTCTCTGTCTCTCCTGGCGCTCTCTCCTCTCTGTCTCACCCTGCCTGTATCACCCTGTCTCAACCTGCCTGTCTCACCCTGTCTGTCTCTCCTGCCTGCCTGTCTCCTCTCTGTCTCACCTCACCTTGTCTCTCTCTCTCTTCCCTCTCTGTCTCTCCTCTCTGTCTCACCCTGTCTGTCTCTCCCGCCTGCCTGTCTCTCCTGTCGCTCTCTCCTCTCCTGTCTCACCTTGTCTGTCTCACCTTGCCTGTCTCACCTCACCTTGTCTCTCTCTTCCATCTCTGTCTCTCTCCTGCCTGCCTGTCTCACCCTGTCTCTCCTGTCGCTCTCTCCTCTCTGTCTCACCCTCTCTGTCTCTCCTGGCGCTCTCTCCTCTCTGTCTCACCCTGCCTGTATCACCCTGTCTCAACCTGCCTGTCTCACCCTGTCTGTCTCTCCTGCCTGCCTGTCTCCTCTCTGTCTCACCTCACCTTGTCTCTCTCTCTCTTCCCTCTCTGTCTCTCCTCTCTGTCTCACCCTGTCTGTCTCTCCCGCCTGCCTGTCTCTCCTGTCGCTCTCTCCTCTCCTGTCTCACCTTGTCTGTCTCACCTTGCCTGTCTCACCTCACCTTGTCTCTCTCTTCCATCTCTGTCTCTCTCCTGCCTGCCTGTCTCACCCTGTCTCTCCTGTCGCTCTCTCCTCTCTGTCTCACCCTCTCTGTCTCTCCTGGCGCTCTCTCCTCTCTGTCTCACCCTGCCTGTATCACCCTGTCTCAACCTGCCTGTCTCACCCTGTCTGTCTCTCCTGCCTGCCTGTCTCCTCTCTGTCTCACCTCACCTTGTCTCTCTCTCTCTTCCCTCTCTGTCTCTCCTCTCTGTCTCACCCTGTCTGTCTCTCCCGCCTGCCTGTCTCTCCTGTCGCTCTCTCCTCTCCTGTCTCACCTTGTCTGTCTCACCTTGCCTGTCTCACCTCACCTTGTCTCTCTCTTCCATCTCTGTCTCTCTCCTGCCTGTCTGTCTCACCTTGTCGGTCTGTCTAACCCTGCTTGTACCTCCTGCCTGTCTCTCCTGTCGCTCTCTCCTCTCTGTCTCACCCTGTCTGTCTGTCTCCTCTCTGTCTCACCCTGCCTGTTCACCCTGTCTCTCCTGTTGGTCTCTCCTCTGTCTCACCCTGTCTGTCTCACCCTGCCTGTTCACCCTGTCTCTCCTGTTGGTCTCTCCTCTGTCTCACCCTGCCTGTTCACCCTGTCTCTCCTGTTGGTCTCACCCTGCCTGTCTCACCCTGCCTGTCTCACCCTGCCTGTCTCACCCTGCCTGTCTCACCCTGCCTGTCTCACCCTGCCTGTCTCCTCTCTGTCTCACCCTGCCTGTCTCACCCTGCCTGTCTCTCCTGCCTGCCTGTCTCACCCTGCCTGTCTCTTCTCTCTGTCTCACCCTGCCTGTCTCACCCTGCCTGTCTCTCCTGCCTGCCTGTCTCACCCTGTCTGTCTCACCCTGTCTGTCTCTCCTGCCTCTCTGTCTCACCCTGCCTGTCTCACCCTGCCTGTCTCACCCTGCCTGTCTCCTCTCTGTCTCACCCTGCCTGTCTCACCCTGCCTGTCTCTCCTGCCTGCCTGTCTCACCCTGCCTGTCTCTTCTCTCTGTCTCACCCTGCCTGTCTCACCCTGCCTGTCTCTCCTGCCTGCGTGTCTCACCCTGTCTGTCTCACCCTGTCTGTCTCTCCTGCCTCTCTGTCTCACCCTGTCTGTCTCTCCTGCCTGCCTGTCTCACCCTGCCTGTCTCTTCTGCTCCCACAGTGAGCCAGACGTTCTTCTCGAAGCCTCCCGGCGGTCTCTACTCGCTGCCCTACCTGTCTGAGGGGCTGCAGAGGGAGCCTCTGGCCCTGAGCCGGGCCGAGTGGTGGGAGATCCTGTTCTTCATCAAGAAGCTGGAGCCCAAACAGCAGCAGGAGGTCAACGGCGTCCTGCTGCAGAGCCTGGACGACCAGGTGAGGAGCGCGCTGGGAAACCCTGCGGCTCTTAACCGTAGCTTAGTGAACCCTGCGGAAACCCTCTGTCCTCCTCTGTCTCTGTCTGTCCCGCAGGAGGCGGAGTTGGACGACTGGGCTCTGATCGGCCTGTCCGTCCCCGGAGACGTGGCCAAGAAGCTGCTGCACTACCTGAAGCAGAAGCTGCCGTCGTCGTGTCTGGGCGACCTGCTCTGCTCTCACACCTTCTCCAAACACTACCTGAGGAGAGGAGGAGGAAGCCTGGAGGACGAGGAGCTGCTGGGTGAGGACGGAGACGCACCCCTCTGCGTCCACGAGGCGGCGAGGACGAGTCTGACTGTGCTTTGTCTTCCAGCTGAAAGCTCTCTGGGTCCGTCCGGCCTGGCAGGAGGAGGAGCAGCAGCAGCAGGAGGAGCAGGTCAGAACTCCACGTCTTCGTCGTCAGCCTCGGCCTCCTCGTCCTCCTCGTCCTCAGCGATGGGCTCCGTCTCCAAGAAGGCGAAAAAGGAACTTCCTGTCGATTCGGGCTTCGGCAGCTCGGAGACGGAGAGCGAGCTGCCCACGGAGGACGAGAGCAAGTACCCCGAGGACCTGGAGGACAAGATGAAAGGTGGGAGGAGTCTGTGAGCGAGGACCACATCAGTAACGCGTTCCGTTCAGAGACATCAGTCCTGTTCTTCTTCTCCCTGCAGTGTTCAACAACCCGCGGGTCCAGGGGAAGAAGACGGTGCTGGAGAAGCTGGGCGAGGTGGTGGACATCCTGAAGAAGGGGGGGTCGGGCTCGGACCAGGCCCAGCAGATGGCCGCCGTCCTCTTCATCACCAGGCTGATGGAGGAGAAGGGGACCCAGGAGAAGAACTCCATGAGGAGCGACTCCGCCCAGACCATACGGTGAGGGGCCACATCAGGGAGCGCTCCAGGAAATACAGGGTACACTGGCGCTTAGCGAGTGTGTTCCAGTAAATACACAGAGCCCGGTCAGGAGCGGCCTGGTAGGGTCCGGGGCCCAGGCGCTGGTTTCAGTTTTATAGCAGAGCTTTAGGGAAAGAACAAAGTACATTTTTAGAAAATAAAAAGTTCACAGACCCGAGTGTTTCTCTTTGTGTCTCGACAGGGACAAGGTCCTGAAGCTGCTGGTGGAGCTGCTGGGCTCGTCCTCTAAAGACCTGCTGGTCTGCACGCTCAGGCTCACCCACCTCCTCATGATCAAGTACGAGTGGAGGGTTTCCTTCGCCACCGAGGGCGGGGTCAAGGCCATCCTGTCCTGCATGCAGGAGTTCTCCACCGTGGCCCACGTCCAGCAGCTGGCGCTCGCGGTGAGACTCGCAGCAGAGCTGATCGTCACAACGTTTCTGACTCCTCTCTGTAGAAGCGTTACCTTCATATTTCTGAGTGCGATATCGGGTCAGCTGATCTAGTCACACGGCGTGTTTGTGTGCTGCAGCGCTTAATCAGTTCATTACTTTGCAACTCTTTTGGTAACGGCTTCATCGGGTTGGGTTTTATTCTCCTCCATGACGGATCTCTTTGGGCTGTGGACACAACGAGACGTTTGGAAACTCTGAGCGACAGTTTAGAGACCAAACGACTAATCGACCGTTGAAGAAGATGATGTGTAGTTCCAGCTAAAGGCTTTAGTCACCCACGAGATCGAGACGAGAAGAAATCTGTAATGCTGAATTACATGAAACACTTCCTGTTTCTCAGCTGCGGTTTCTGGTGGCAGATCTGTAGAACATGATGTGGCATCAGCTGGGCGGAGTTAATTATCTCAGTTACTTTTCTATTTCACTGCGAGATAAAATGATCGCGTGATCGTCTTGCGAGAAAGCTTCTTACCGTCGCATCTCGTCTCTCCCCTTGTCGTTTTGTATTTGACGTCAAAGAGCTGGATCAGGCTGTGAGCGGAACCGATCAGATAGTCTGACCTCTGACCTCTGTCGTTGTCAGACTCTGAAGGTGATCACTGGAGCCAGCAAACACGACCTCCGCAGCGTCGGCAGCAGCCTCCCCCTCTCGGAGTCCGGCACTCAGATGATGTTGGAGATCTTCGCCAGCATCGGCTCGGCCACGCCCGAAGGCTCCAAAGGCCTGCTGGGCGCCATCCCCGCCGCCATCGACCTCATGCTCAAGACTAAAGGGTGAGTCTCCGCCGCAGGTCCGGTCTAACCCGCTCTTCTGAGCCGCTTCCTGCCGCTGATCTGTCGCTCTCTGCAGATGCATGCTGTCGGTGCGTAACGGCCTGCTGGTCATCATCATGCTCATCTCCAACCACAAGAGCCTGGCGGAGCAGCTGGTGGCGTGCGACGTCACCGCCGTCCTCAAGAAGTGTCTGACCCTGTCCAGAGCCGAGACCATGCTGGCCATCATCGCCCTCAACCACATCTCCATGGTGCACAAGCTGGAGAGCAAAGGTAAAGTGCGTCAGAGGCCGAGAGAAGAGCTGATCAACGAGCTGAGACTCGTGAGACCAGCACGTTTGATCAGAACCGCAATAACCGCTGTGAGACCTCCTCCGGGCCGAGGTCGACGAAACCGGGTCCGGGTCAAACTGAGCCTCTGTCTCTGTCCCTGTGTCTCTGTCTGTCCCTGTCTGTCCCTGTCTCAGAGTGTCGGGAGCAGCTGGACTTTAAGGACACGGAGCTGCAGATGCTGGTTGTGAGTCTGAAGGAGCTGACGGCCACCAAAGAGGTGATCCAGACTCTGGAGCAGCTGCTGTGTGACGACGCCTCTCAGCTGGAGGAGGAGCGCAGCCAGGTACAGTACTTGAGTCTTTAAAGGTTCAGGATCACAGACCTGCAGGACAATATTTACACACGTCGTTCGTTCAGGTGATCCACAGTCGGGACACGTACCAGGATCTGGTTCGTCTGATGGAGCAGCACCGAGCCGACCGGGCCGTCCAGCTCTCCATCCTCAGGTACTGACTGTGACCTTTGACCCCCCCGACGACGATGCCGTAGAGCTGCTCTGATTGGTCGTTTGTCCCCGCAGGATCCTGAACAAGTTCCTGGATAACTACCAGGAGGACGTGCTGCCGTGGCACGAGAGCATCGAGCCCTGCCTGTCCTCCATGACGGCCTTCATCAACGACAGAGAGGTCAGTACAGGCCGGGAGCGGGCGGAGCAGACGCGCCGTGCGACGTACGTTAACCTCCTGTGATTGGTTGTTCAGGTGGTGCAGATGTTCATCCGCTTCCTGTACCGGCTGGCGTCCCTGAACAAGGACTACGCGGTGGTGATGTGCCGCCTGGGGACCAAAGAGGCCCTGGTGAAGGCTCTGGACAAACACAGCACCAACCTGCTGCTGGTCACCGAGCTGCGAGACCTCATCACCGACTGTGAGAAGTACGCCAGCCTCTACAAGAAGATGACCACCAGCGTCCTCGCAGGATGCATCCAGGTACGGGGGGGGGGGACTATCTGAGTCCAGAGCCGGCAGCGCTTCCTGCGCTCTTGGAGGACATGTGACGCCACCTCGCTGCCACATGTAGTTACATTTTTGGGGAGGTGCGACGTAGATTTGCTGCAGAAGTATAAATCGGCTTTGAGTATCTGAGTCTGATTTGAGACTCGTACTCTGACCACACAACAAACACTACTTCCTGTCATGAAGTCTCTGACTACTTCCTGTTTCCTGTCAGATGGTGTTGGGTCAGATTGAGGAGCATCGTCGCAGCCATCAGCCAATCAACATCCCCTTCTTCGACGTGTTCCTCAGGAATCTCTGCCAAGGTCTGTTTGTGTGTGACGTTTAATAAAGTGCGTGAAAGTGAGTTCTGTGGCTGCGTGAGGGAGACGCTGTCTCACAGCTGGCGGTGTGTTCAGGTTCCAGCGTGGAGCTGAAGGAGGACAAGTGCTGGGAGAAGGTGGAGGTCTCGTCCAATCACCATCGAGCCAACAAACTGACCGACAAGAACCCCAAAACCTACTGGGAGTCCAACGGCTGCACCGGCTCGCACTTCATCAACATCTACATGCACAAAGGAGTCGTCATCAGGTACAACATTGCTACACATGTCAGAGGGCGCACGCCGCTCGAGCAGCGAGGGGTTAAGTGTCTCGCTCAGGGGCACAATGGTGGACGTCACTGTGGGGAATTGAACACGTGTCTCTCACGCCAAAGTGGCCATCACCACCTCTGTCTTTGTTTTCGTAACGGCCACCGGTATGTTGTAGTTACTCGCACGCTGTGCTCGTACAGCATTTTTCCGGTTCGCACGTGTCAATTTTTAGGGGCATATGCGAGCGAAATGGTCTCACTGTAGAACCCTGCTTACATACCCAGCATGCATCGCTGTGACCCTGAAGAACAAGAAGTATGAATTAAAAATGTGAACTTGTGTGCGCAGACAACTGGCCATCCTGGTGGCCAGCGAGGACTCGAGCTACATGCCGGCCCGGATCCTGGTTCTGGGAGGAGACGAGCCCACCAACATCAACACCGAGCTCAACACGGTGAGTCCTCCGCTCTGAAGGAGGCGGGGTCAGCGTGTGTTGAAGCACCTCCCACATCGTCCTACTAGACATGTGACCACCTTTACACAGCAGGCTTCACTAATCAACCGGCTGTGTGTGCGCGCAGGTTAACGTGACCCCGTCGGCCAGTCGGGTCGTCCTCCTGGAGAACATGACCAGGTTCTGGTCCATCATCCAGATCAGGGTCAAGAGATGTCAGCAGGTGAGACTCTGAGCTCCACCCCGTTTCTGGATCCCGCCCTCCTGCCCCCCTCCCTCCATCAGCTGACCTCCCCTCTCCCCCCTCTGACAGGGAGGCATTGACACCCGGGTCCACGGTTTCGAGGTTCTGGGTCCAAAGCCGACGTTCTGGCCCGTGTTTAAGGAGCAGCTGTGCTGTCGGACCTACCTGTTCTACAGCACCAAGGCCCACACCTGGTGTCAGGAGGTGATGGAGGACCAGACGCAGCTGCCGCAGCTCTTCAACAAGTAAGTACTGTTAATAATACTGCAGCTCTTCAACAAGTAAGTACTGCAGAAGTACTGTTAGTAATACTGCAGCTCTTTAACAAGTAAGTACTGCAGAAGTACTGTTAGTAATACTGCAGCTCTTCAACAAGTAAGTACTGCAGAAGTACTGTTAATAATACCGCAGCTCTTCAACAAGTAAGTACTGCAGAAGTACTGTTAATAATACCGCAGCTCTTCAACAAGTAAGTACTGCAGAAGTACTGTTAATAATACCGCAGCTCTTCAACAAGTAAGTACTGTTAATAATACCGCAGCTCTTCAACAAGTAAGTACTGCAGAAGTACTGTTAGTAATACTGCAGCTCTTCAACAAGTAAGTACTGCAGAAGTACTGTTAATAATACCGCAGCTCTTCAACAAGTAAGTACTGCAGAAGTACTGTTAATAATACCGCAGCTCTTCAACAAGTAAGTACTGCAGAAGTACTGTTAATAATACCGCAGCTCTTCAACAAGTAAGTACTGCAGAAGTACTGTTAATAATACCGCAGCTCTTCAACAAGTAAGTACTGCAGAAGTACTGTTAATAATACCGCAGCTCTTCAACAAGTAAGTACTGCAGAAGTACTGTTAATAATACCGCAGCTCTTCAACAAGTAAGTACTGCAGAAGTACTGTTAGTAATACCGCAGCTCTTCAACAAGTAAGTACTGCAGAAGTACTGTTAGTAATACTGCAGCTCTTCAACAAGTAAGTACTGCAGAAGTACTGTTAGTAATACTGCAGCTCTTCAACAAGTAAGTACTGCAGAAGTACTGTTAGTAATACTGCAGCTCTTCAACAAGTAAGTACTGCAGAAGTACTGTTAGTAATACTGCAGCTCTTCAACAAGTAAGTACTGCAGTAGTACTGTTAGTAATACTGCAGCTCTTCAACAAGTAAGTACTGCAGTAGTACTGTTAGTAATACTGCAGCTCTTCAACAAGTAAGTACTGCAGAAGTACTGTTAGTAATACTGCTGCTCTTCAACAAGTAAGTACTGCAGTAGGTACTGTTAGTAATACTGCAGCTCTTACTGCAGTAGTACTGTTAATAATACTGCAGCTCTTACTGCAGTAGTACTGTTAGTAATACTGCAGCTCTTACTGCAGTAGTACTGTTAGTAATACTGCAGCTCTTACTGCAGTAGTACTGTTAGTAATACTGCAGCTCTTACTGCAGTAGTACTGTTAGTAATACTGCAGCTCTTCAACAAGTACTGCAGTAGTACTGTTAGTAATACTGCAGCTCTTCAACAAGTAAGTACTGCAGTAGTACTGTTAGTAATACTGCAGCTCTTCAACAAGTAAGTACTGCAGTAGTACTGTTAGTAATACTGCAGCTCTTACTGCAGTAGTACTGTTAGTAATACTACAACTCTTCAACAAGTACGTACTGCAGTAGTGCTGTTAGTAATACTGCAGCTCTTACTGCAGTAGTACCGTTAATACTGCAGCTCTTTAACAAGTACGTACTGCAGTAGTACTGTTAGTAATACTGCAGCTCTTCAACAAGTAAGTACTGCAGTAGTACTGTTAGTAATACTGCAGCTCTTCAACAAGTAAGTACTGCAGTAGTACTGTTAGTAATACTGCAGCTCTTCAACAAGTAAGTACTGCAGTAGTACTGTTAGTAATACTGCAGCTCTTCAACAAGTAAATACTGCAGTAGTACTGTTAGTAATACTGCAGCTCTTACTGCAGTAGTACTGTTAATAATACTGCACCTCTTACTGCAGTAGTACTGTTAGTAATACTGCACCTCTTACTGCAGTAGTACTGTTAGTAATACTGCAGCTCTTACTGCAGTAGTACTGTTAGTAATACTGCAGCTCTTACTGCAGTAGTACTGTTAGTAATACTGCAGCTCTTCAACAAGTACTGCAGTAGTACTGTTAGTAATACTGCAGCTCTTCAACAAGTAAGTACTGCAGTAGTACTGTTAGTAATACTGCAGCTCTTCAACAAGTAAGTACTGCAGTAGTACTGTTAGTAATACTGCAGCTCTTACTGCAGTAGTACTGTTAGTAATACTACAACTCTTCAACAAGTACGTACTGCAGTAGTGCTGTTAGTAATACTGCAGCTCTTACTGCAGTAGTACCGTTAATACTGCAGCTCTTTAACAAGTACGTACTGCAGTAGTACTGTTAGTAATACTGCAGCTCTTCAACAAGTAAGTACTGCAGAAGTACTGTTAGTAATACTGCAGCTCTTCAACAAGTAAGTACTGCAGAAGTACTGTTAGTAATACTGCAGCTCTTCAACAAGTAAGTACTGCAGAAGTACTGTTAGTAATACTGCAGCTCTTCAACAAGTAAGTACTGCAGTAGTACTGTTAGTAATACTGCAGCTCTTCAACAAGTAAGTACTGCAGTAGTACTGTTAGTAATACTGCAGCTCTTCAACAAGTAAGTACTGCAGTAGTACTGTTAGTAATACTGCAGCTCTTACTGCAGTAGTACTGTTAATACTGCACCTCTTACTGCAGTAGTACTGTTAATAATACTGCACCTCTTACTGCAGTAGTACTGTTAGTAATACTGCAGCTCTTACTGCAGTAGTACTGTTAATAATACTGCACCTCTTACTGCAGTAGTACTGTTAGTAATACTGCAGCTCTTCAACAAGTACTGCAGTAGTACTGTTAGTAATACTGCAGCTCTTACTGCAGTAGTACTGTTAGTAATACTGCAGCTCTTCAACAAGTACTGCAGTAGTACTGTTAGTAATACTGCAGCTCTTCAACAAGTACTGCAGTAGTACTGTTAGTAATACTGCAGCTCTTCAACAAGTAAGTACTGCAGTAGTACTGTTAGTAATACTGCAGCTCTTACTGCAGTAGTACTGTTAGTAATACTGCAGCTCTTACTGCAGTAGTACTGTTAATAATACTGCACCTCTTACTGCAGTAGTACTGTTAGTAATACTGCAGCTCTTACTGCAGTAGTACTGTTAATAATACTGCACCTCTTACTGCAGTAGTACTGTTAGTAATACTGCAGCTCTTCAACAAGTACTGCAGTAGTACTGTTAGTAATACTGCAGCTCTTACTGCAGTAGTACTGTTAGTAATACTGCAGCTCTTCAACAAGTACTGCAGTAGTACTGTTAGTAATACTGCAGCTCTTCAACAAGTACTGCAGTAGTACTGTTAGTAATACTGCAGCTCTTCAACAAGTACTGCAGTAGTACTGTTAGTAATACTGCAGCTCTTCAACAAGTAAGTACTGCAGTAGTACTGTTAGTAATACTGCAGCTCTTCAACAAGTAAGTACTGCAGTAGTACTGTTAGTAATACTGCAGCTCTTACTGCAGTAGTACTGTTAATAATACTGCACCTCTTACTGCAGTAGTACTGTTAATAATACTACAACTCTTCAGCAAGTAAGTACTGCAGTAGTACTGTTAGTAATACTGCAGCTCTAACTGCAGTAGTACTGTTAGTAATACTGCAGCTCTTCAACAAGTAAGTACTGCAGTAGTACTGTTAGTAATACTGCAGCTCTTCAACAAGTAAGTACTGCAGAAGTACTGTTAGTAATACTGCAGCTCTTCAACAAGTAAGTACTGCAGTAGTACTGTTAGTAATACTGCAGCTCTTCAACAAGTAAGTACTGCAGAAGTACTGTTAGTAATACTGCAGCTCTTCAACAAGTAAGTACTGCAGTAGGTACTGTTAGTAATACTGCAGCTCTTACTGCAGTAGTACTGTTAGTAATACTGCAGCTCTTCAACAAGTAAGTACTGCAGTAGTACTGTTAGTAATACTGCAGCTCTTCAACAAGTAAGTACTGCAGTAGTACTGTTAGTAATACTGCAGCTCTTACTGCAGTAGTACTGTTAGTAATACTACAACTCTTCAACAAGTACGTACTGCAGTAGTGCTGTTAGTAATACTGCAGCTCTTACTGCAGTAGTACCGTTAGTAATACTGCAGCTCTTCAACAAGTAAGTACTGCAGTAGTACTGTTAGTAATACTGCAGCTCTTCAACAAGTAAGTACTGCAGAAGTACTGTTAGTAATACTGCAGCTCTTCAACAAGTAAGTACTGCAGTAGGTACTGTTAGTAATACCGCAGCTCTTACTGCAGTAGTACTGTTAGTAATACTGCAGCTCTTCAACAAGTAAGTACTGCAGTAGTACTGTTAGTAATACTGCAGCTCTTCAACAAGTAAGTACTGCAGTAGTACTGTTAGTAATACTGCAGCTCTTACTGCAGTAGTACTGTTAGTAATACTACAACTCTTCAACAAGTACGTACTGCAGTAGTGCTGTTAGTAATACTGCAGCTCTTACTGCAGTAGTACCGTTAATACTGCAGCTCTTTAACAAGTACGTACTGCAGTAGTACTGTTAGTAATACTGCAGCTCTTCAACAAGTAAGTACTGCAGAAGTACTGTTAGTAATACTGCAGCTCTTCAACAAGTAAGTACTGCAGAAGTACTGTTAGTAATACTGCAGCTCTTCAACAAGTAAGTACTGCAGAAGTACTGTTAGTAATACTGCAGCTCTTCAACAAGTACTGCAGTAGTACTGTTAGTAATACTGCAGCTCTTACTGCAGTAGTACTGTTAGTAATACTGCAGCTCTTCAACAAGTAAGTACTGCAGTAGTACTGTTAGTAATACTGCAGCTCTTCAACAAGTAAGTACTGCAGTAGTACTGTTAGTAATACTGCAGCTCTTACTGCAGTAGTACTGTTAATAATACTGCAGCTCTTACTGCAGTAGTACTGTTAATAATACTGCACCTCTTACTGCAGTAGTACTGTTAATAATACTGCACCTCTTACTGCAGTAGTACTGTTAATAATACTGCACCTCTTCAGCAAGTAAGTACTGCAGTAGTACTGTTAGTAATACTGCAGCTCTTACTGCAGTAGTACTGTTAATAATACTGCACCTCTTACTGCAGTAGTACTGTTAATAATACTACAACTCTTCAGCAAGTAAGTACTGCAGTAGTACTGTTAGTAATACTGCAGCTCTTCAACAAGTACTGCAGTAGTACTGTTAGTAATACTGCACCTCTAACTGCAGTAGTACTGTTAGTAATACTGCAGCTCTTCAACAAGTAAGTACTGCAGTAGTACTGTTAGTAATACTGCAGCTCTAACTGCAGTAGTACTGTTAGTAATACTGCAGCTCTTCAACAAGTAAGTACTGCAGTAGTACTGTTAGTAATACTGCAGCTCTTCAACAAGTAAGTACTGCAGTAGTACTGTTAGTAATACTGCAGCTCTTCAACAAGTAAGTACTGCAGTAGTACTGTTAGTAATACTGCAGCTCTTCAACAAGTAAGTACTGCAGTAGTACTGTTAGTAATACTGCAGCTCTTCAACAAGTAAGTACTGCAGTAGTACTGTTAGTAATACTGCAGCTCTTCAACAAGTAAGTACTGCAGTAGTACTGTTAGTAATACTGCAGCTCTTCAACAAGTAAGTACTGCAGTAGTACTGTTAGTAATACTGCAGCTCTTACTGCAGTAGTCCTGTTAGTAATACTGCAGCTCTTCAACAAGTACTGCAGTAGTACTGTTAGTAATACTGCAGCTCTTACTGCAGTAGTACTGTTAGTAATACTGCAGCTCTTCAACAAGTAAGTACTGCAGTAGTACTGTTAGTAATACTGCAGCTCTTCAACAAGTAAGTACTGCAGAAGTACTGTTAGTAATACCGCAGCTCTTCAACAAGTAAGTACTGCAGTAGTACTGTTAGTAATACCGCAGCTCTTCAACAAGTAAGTACTGCAGTAGTACTGTTAGTAATACTACAGCTCTTCAACAAGTAAGTACTGCAGAAGTACTGTTAGTAATACTGCAGCTCTTCAACAAGTAAGTACTGCAGTAGGTACTGTTAGTAATACTGCAGCTCTTACTGCAGTAGTACTGTTAGTAATACTGCAGCTCTTCAACAAGTAAGTACTGCAGTAGTACTGTTAGTAATACTGCAGCTCTTCAACAAGTAAGTACTGCAGTAGTACTGTTAGTAATACTGCAGCTCTTACTGCAGTAGTACTGTTAGTAATACTACAACTCTTCAACAAGTACGTACTGCAGTAGTGCTGTTAGTAATACTGCAGCTCTTACTGCAGTAGTACCGTTAATACTGCAGCTCTTTAACAAGTACGTACTGCAGTAGTACTGTTAGTAATACTGCAGCTCTTCAACAAGTAAGTACTGCAGAAGTACTGTTAGTAATACTGCAGCTCTTCAACAAGTAAGTACTGCAGAAGTACTGTTAGTAATACTGCAGCTCTTACTGCAGTAGTACTGTTAGTAATACTGCAGCTCTTCAACAAGTACTGCAGTAGTACTGTTAGTAATACTGCAGCTCTTACTGCAGTAGTACTGTTAGTAATACTGCAGCTCTTCAACAAGTAAGTACTGCAGTAGTACTGTTAGTAATACTGCAGCTCTTCAACAAGTAAGTACTGCAGTAGTACTGTTAGTAATACTGCAGCTCTTCAACAAGTAAGTACTGCAGTAGTACTGTTAGTAATACTGCAGCTCTTACTGCAGTAGTACTGTTAATAATACTGCACCTCTTACTGCAGTAGTACTGTTAGTAATACTGCAGCTCTTACTGCAGTAGTACTGTTAGTAATACTGCAGCTCTTCAACAAGTACTGCAGTAGTACTGTTAGTAATACTGCAGCTCTTACTGCAGTAGTACTGTTAGTAATACTGCAGCTCTTCAACAAGTAAGTACTGCAGTAGTACTGTTAGTAATACTGCAGCTCTTCAACAAGTAAGTACTGCAGTAGTACTGTTAGTAATACTGCAGCTCTTCAACAAGTACTGCAGTAGTACTGTTAGTAATACTGCAGCTCTTACTGCAGTAGTACTGTTAGTAATACTGCAGCTCTTCAACAAGTACTGCAGTAGTACTGTTAGTAATACTGCAGCTCTTACTGCAGTAGTACTGTTAGTAATACTGCAGCTCTTCAACAAGTAAGTACTGCAGTAGTACTGTTAGTAATACTGCAGCTCTTCAACAAGTAAGTACTGCAGAAGTACTGTTAGTAATACTGCAGCTCTTCAACAAGTAAGTACTGCAGTAGTACTGTTAGTAATACCGCAGCTCTTCAACAAGTAAGTACTGCAGTAGTACTGTTAGTAATACTGCAGCTCTTCAACAAGTAAGTACTGCAGTAGTACTGTTAGTAATACTGCTGCTCTTCAACAAGTAAGTACTGCAGTAGTACTGTTAGTAATACTGCTGCTCTTCAACAAGTAAGTACTGCAGTAGTACTGTTAGTAATACTGCAGCTCTTCAACAAGTAAGTACTGCAGTAGTACTGTTAGTAATACTGCAGCTCTTCAACAAGTAAGTACTGCAGTAGTACTGTTAGTAATACTGCAGCTCTTCAACAAGTAAGTACTGCAGTAGTACTGTTAGTAATACTGCAGCTCTTACTGCAGTAGTACTGTTAGTAATACTGTAGCTCTTCAGCAAGTAAGTACTGCAGTAGTACTGTTAGTAATACTGCAGCTCTTACTGCAGTAGTACTGTTAATAATACTACAACTCTTCAGCAAGTAAGTACTGCAGTAGTACTGTTAATACTGCAGCTCTTACTGCAGTAGTACTGTTAGTAATACTGCAGCTCTTACTGCAGTAGTACTGTTAGTAATACTGCAGCTCTTACTGCAGTAGTACTGTTAGTAATACTGCAGCTCTTCAACAAGTACTGTTAATAATACTGCAGCTCTTCAACAAGTACTGTTAATAATACTGCAGCTCTTACTGCAGTAGTACTGTTAATAATACTGCTGTTACAGTTGAATACTCATTGAGAATACTGCAGTAATACTTGCTGTGTGTGTTCAGGCTGAACAGCGCTCTGAGACACGAGCAGATGTTTGCAGATCGTTTCCTCCCCGACGCCGAGGCAGCTGAAGCTCTGGGACGAACCTGCTGGGAGGCTCTGATCACGCCCATCGTGCACAGCATCACACTGTCAGGTACGCACACAGGTACACGTGCGCACACTGTCGGGTACGCACACACAGGTACACGTGCGCACACTGTCGGGTACGCACACACAGGTACACGTGCGCACACTGTCGGGTACGCACACACAGGTACACGTGCGCACACTGTCGGGTACGCACACACAGGTACACAGGCACACAGGTACACGTGCGCACACTGTCGGGTACGCACACACAGGTACACAGGCACACAGGTACACGTGCGCACACTGTCGGGTACGCACACACAGGTACACAGGCACACAGGTACACGTGCGCACACTGTCGGGTACGCACACACAGGTACACAGGCACACAGGTACACGTGCGCACACTGTCGGGTACGCACACACAGGTACACAGGTACACGTGCGCACACTGTCAGGCGCGCACACACAGGTCGCACACACAGGTACACTGTCAGGTACGCACACAGGTACACGTGCGCACACTGTCGGGTACGCACACACAGGTACACGTGCGCACACTGTCGGGTACGCACACACAGGTACACAGGTACACGTGCGCACACACAGGTCGCACACACGGTCAGGTACACACGTGCGCACACGGTCAGGCGCACACACAGGTACACGTGCGCACACTGTCAGGTACACGTGCGCACACTGTCAGGTACACGTGCGCACACTGTCAGGTACACGTGCGCACACTGTCAGGTACGCACACAGGTACACGTGCGCACACAGGTACTGTCAGGTACGCACACAGGTACACGTGCCAACACTGTCAGGTACGCACACTGTCAGGTACTCTCTCTCTCTCTGACTCCCTGTGTCTGCTCCCCCTGTGTTTACCCAGAATCCTCGGCATCCAGCCCCCTGTCCTGGCTGCTCAGTGAGTACCTGGATAACACGGAGTCGGCACGGCGCTGTAAGAGCCGGGCGGCCATCTTTAACTCCAGAGTGAGGCGCCTCACACACCTGCTGGTCCACGTGGACACGAGCTCAGCGGACAGCGAGGAGCTCAGACCGCCCGTCAAGTCGAGTGAGTCTCTTCACCCAGCTTCACTTCTGTCAGCAACACGCCGTGACATCACTAAATAGGTCTGGTAGTTCGCCGGGAGCAAATAAACTTCAAGCTGAAATCAGATTTGGGTCTTACTGGCTTTACAGTAAGACCCAAATCTGATTTCAGCTTGAAGTTTATTTGCACACGTTCGACAGAAAGACTCCCCTCACCGAGTCGACCCCGAGTTCTGTGACGCTGACCAATAGGAGCAGGAGCAGTTTTTATTAAGGCGAGACGCTGCAGGCGAACGTGGTGATCACTTCAACCCATCTGTTAAACTTTCTCACATTAAGACGATATTTTTTGCATTACAGGTTTGAGCCAGTGTCCAATGACATATGAGCTAATTTGCATCTGTTTGAAGAACTGAAATCTGAACTCTTAAGTCAGGTTGTTGACACTCAAACGTTTTTACTGAGCGGAGCCTGCATATCTCTTTACTATTTCATAAATCAGAAAGTTCTGTCAACAGGCTTTAAAAATCTGTTTTCAGGATCAAAATGTTTTATAATTGAAACCGTCGGAACATAGTCAGGACGAGTCTGTAGGAGCTGCTGAAGTGACGGGTTCAGGCTTTTTAAATCTGATCAGATCCTGAACGACGACGATGTAGAACATGAAAAACAACGCGTGACGCATCCAGACCCGTCAGAATCAACACTAGCCAATCAGATTTCACGCTGGGCTTCAATCCGCCTCTGTACTTTGAGCAGTGGTTGCTGGTACAAAGGAAATGAACATCTTCGGATGTGACGGCGTTGTGCAGAGAGCGACCGCAGAAAGATAAACTTCTAAAGGTGGATTCTGGGCGTTTTCTTTCCTCCAGTCTGAAAGATGTTGAGGAAGAACACAAGCCCAAAATCTGTAAATTGGCAGCTCGCACACGGCTTCGGACGCCATCTCGTTCCCCAGGGGTCGGTCCGGAGCACCTTTATGACCACAGAGTAGCCTGAGTGAGCTGTATGTTTAGCTTGTGCTCAGAAATGTTCCCCATGTGCTGATAGAGATTCACCCCTGGACAGAAAGGAATGCAGTCTTGAAGGTAGAATTTAATGTCTCACTTTGTATTTCTGCTGCTGCAAACCCAGACAGAGCAGAGCTCAGGTGGACTGAGCTAATGAGCAGCTGCAGCAGTGAAGTGTTGAGGATGATGAGTGTTTAAAGCGTTCTCTTTGTTTTCAGAAGGTCTCAACCGAAGCAAAGAGCTGAAGAGTAAGTAACAGCTGATGTCAGAGGCCATTTTGTTTGTTTACACTCTGCTCTGTGACATTTCATATGTCCAAATGAGGACAGGAAGTCGTCACGTCGCCCCCTGCTGTTTGTCCACTTCCCGTCTGAGACGACCTGACGCCTGACGAGGCTGTGAAGACTTCCTGTCTGAGGCTCCGAGACAGACGTCTTTAAACAGCTGCTCCCTGTAGCCTCATCAGACAAACAGGAGGAACGTGTGTCAGAAACGTCACCTGTAGGTTTCTGAAGAGCTCTTTCGAAGCTCATCGTGGGCAGAGGCGACCGCCGCCATCTTGGCAGCGTGTCAGTCCCGGATGACCATAAACGGTCAAAGAGACGGGTCGGGGGTGGAGCTTAGGTGTTTGATTGCTGAAACCACGCCCGCATAGGTAAACATTACTCACCTAAAGTGGCTAAGAAGGCTAAATGCTACTCTGCGTTGCCAAAAAATTATCGATCGCCTCAGAAAAATCTACAGATGTTTTTATCTGGATCAAACAGAACTTTGCAGAACTTTGTGTTGGCGGTGACGGCAAAAGTTTCTTTGTGAAACTTTAATGTTTCTTGTAACCAAATAATCTCAATAACGGCCAAAGAAGGGTTTTATAGCACAGTCAGGATGAGTTTGACCTGATGCAGAGGCATTAATGTAGCTCTGCTCTGTGTCCTGGATCAGAACTGATCCTCCTTTCTACCAGTTTAAATATCTTTAAAGGCGAGGAGCGGCTGCTGTTAGCGGGCGAGGAGCGGCTGCTGTTAGCGGGGGCGAGGAGCGGCTGCTGTTAGCGGGGGCGAGGAGGAGCGGCTGCTGTTAGCGGGGGCGAGGAGGAGCGGCTGCTGTTAGCGGGGGCGAGGAGGAGCGGCTGCTGTTAGCGGGGCGAGGAGGAGCGGCTGCTGTTAGCGGGGGCGAGGAGGAGCGGCTGCTGTTAGCGGGGGCGAGGAGGAGCGGCTGCTGTTAGCGGGGGCGAGGAGGAGCGGCTGCTGTTAGCGGGGGCGAGGAGGAGCGGCTGCTGTTAGCGGGGGCGAGGAGGAGCGGCTGCTGTTAGCGGGGGCGAGGAGCAGCAGCCGCCGCTGCTGCTGTTAGCGGGAGAATGCTCTTTGGCATTTGCCAACGGGAACATTAAACTGGCTGACGGACAGCGTCCAGTGACACAAGCAGGATCATAACGAACAGCTGTGAGTCTCGTCTACCGCCGTCGCTGTTTGATACAACTGACTGACCGCTAAATGTAGCATAAAGGCTAGCAGTGGACCCACCTGTCACTCAAAGAGGCCACGCCCCCTAATGATTCAGAAATTTAAGTCTTGGTATAATTTAAAGAGGGGCGTTACAATAAAGAACAACGTTAGCTTCATACGCTAACGCCATGTTTCTTCCATGGTCAGACGTCAGGCTGTTGTGACTTCAGACGTCCAGCAGGGGGCGTCGGCGACACTTTCTCCTCGTCTGAACTGACATTCACCTGCCCTCAAACACGCCTGAGGTCATCAGGACGCCATCTTTTTTCTTTCGGTTTGGACTGCGCTCATTTTGACTGCCGACTTCCTGTTCCCATTCTGGTCGTGACACTGATGTGGTTTCTTTTCAGATGGAAAAGAAGGACAGAACAGACGCACTGCTTTATCTTTACGTTACTGGCTGCAGTTTCATCCCTTCACTTTTCAAAGATTAAATTTATCAGCGTCGGACTTCGTTCAGAAAATCATCCTCTGTGAAATTTGTCTTCCAGACGGCAAAGAGAGTAAAACAAAGACACCGCCGCGGCCTCTTCGTCCTCCTCCTCCTCCTCAGCCAAGCCCAAAGTGAAGAGCAGCAGCAGCATCGCAGGCATCGCCCTCTGTTGGCAGGGAGTGGTGCAGCGCCAGGTAAGACGCGCTCACCTGGAACGCCGAGTCTTTCAGGAGCGCTTAACGTTTACTTCTAAACCGTTTCTTTGCTCCCCTCAGGTGAAGAAGTTCCTGGACTCGAGCTGCAGTCTGCCCGACTTTGTGGAGCGCTACGGACTCTGTACCTGCAGCTGAAGAACGCCATGGAGGAGCTGTTCGGACAGCAGACCGCCTTCGTCCTCGCCCTCCGACACGGCTTCTCCGCGCCCTGCTGCAGCTCTCCATCCTCAGATCCATGCACGTAAGTAGAGCCCGCTCTAATGAGGGTCTGCACGCTTGAATCTGAGAGCGAGCAGGTAGAAGACGCCACCTCAGACTTTAGATCACAGATCAAGAATGATCGTTAGTTGCGTCCCAGCTGGAAATGTCTGAAAGTTGTTCTTACTGTTTCACGTGTTGCTCTGCTTGAACCTTGCGCTGTGGTGACGGCGTGTTGTGCAGGTGAGCGAGCGCTTCGCTCAGTACATCGACCAGATGATCCAGGCCAGCGGGGCGGCGTGCGGCAGCGTGGAGACTCTGGAGCGGCTGCAGCAGTTCCTGGAGCCGATGCTCTTCCTGTCGGGTCTGGAGCTCGCCAACACCTTCGAACACTTCTACAGGTGTGAACGCGGCTGGTCACGGTATCGCAACGCCATGCGGGAAGCTGGGAGGTAACCTCGCTCTCTCTCTCTCTGCAGGTACTACCTGGGCGACCGGCTGCTGGCTCAGGGGAACGTGTGGTTGGAGACGGCCGTGATCGATCAGATCGGCAGCTGCTTCCCGAGCCGCTTCCCTCAGCAGATGCTGAAGAACCTGAGCGAGTCGGCCGAGCTGCAGCAGGAGTTCCACCTGTACCGCCTGCAGCAGCTGGACCGCTGCCTGCAGGAGCACGACCAGGTTCTGAAGTCCCCCTTTCGCTGAGCTGGATCACGCAGGACGGTCTTTAAGGGGTTTGAGTTTGACGCAGTTTGTCCTTCGTTGTTACTGTAGATGATGGATGAGAGTGGGCGGAGTCAGAGAGGAGGCGGAGGTCCAGGTTCTGGTCGTGTCCCCGCTGCTGGGCCGTGTCATCGCTCTGCTTCATGGACGAACCCGAAAACACTTTCCGGCCGAACTCTGCTCCTACCTGAACCAGTTCACCCAGTTCTACACCCACAGTGAGACCCGGTCCAAGTGCTGAGCTCAGACATCCGGAGCGTGTGCGTCTCTAACGCGTCTCTAACGGCTCTCTCTGTGTCTCTGCATCAGGTCAGTACATGTGCGTCTGAGCCACTCGAAGCCTCGCCGGCTGCAGTGGACGTGGCTCGTCACGGCGAGCTGCAGTTCGGCCGCTGGACGCTGCACGCTCCACGCTGCAGATGTTCATCCTGCTGCAGTTCAACAGCCACGAGGTCGCACGCACGAACACACGCCACACGCACGCACGCCATCACTTACACTGACCGATCTAATTTGAGTAAGATGAGGAAAGTGATATTTCAGCAGGTCGTAATGTGAATCAGGATGAAATGAAGTGACACATCAATAATGTGAAGTTGGTCAGAGGCTGCGGCGCTCTGTTTCCCCGGTGCTTCACTGACCGGCGGCCCTCTGTGCGTCTCTGCAGGAGGTGCGGGTGGACGCTCTGCTGCGGGCGACCGGCCTGTCGGCCGCCGTCCTGCTGCACGCCTGCTGCCTCATCAGAGAGGGAGGACCGCTGCTCTGCAGCCAGCCGGCCGAACCCAGCCAGGGTCACACCGCTGCCCTTCACCTGACTCCCCTGACCTCCTGACCTCTCCTCCTCCTCCTCCCTGACTCTCACTTACTCCTCCTCCTCCTCCCTGACTCTCACTTACTCCTCCTCCTCCTCCTCCCTGACTCTCACTTACTCCTCCTCCTCCTCCTCCCTGACTCTCACTTACTCCTCCTCCTCCTCCTCCTCCTCCCTGACTCTCACTTACTCCTCTCCTCCTCCTCCTCCTCCTCCTCCCTGACTCTCACTTACTCCTCCTCCTCCTCTCCTCCCTGACTCTCACTTACTCCTCCTCCTCCCTGACTCTCACTTACTCCTCCTCCTCCTCCTCCCTGACTCTCACTTACTCCTCCTCCTCCTCCTCCCTGACTCTCACTTACTCCTCCTCCTCCTCCTCCTCTGACTCTCACTTACTCCTCCTCCTCCTCCTCCTCCTCCTCCCTGACTCTCACTTACTCCTCCTCCTCCTCCTCCTCCCCTCCTCCCTGACTCTCACTTACTCCTCCTCCTCCTCCCTGACTCTCACTTACTCCTCCTCCTCCTCCTCCCTGACTCTCACTTACTCCTCCTCCTCCTCCCTGACTCTCACTTACTCCTCCTCCTCCTCCCTGACTCTCACTTACTCCTCCTCCTCCTCCCTGACTCTCACTTACTCCTCCTCCTCCTCCCTGACTCTCACTTACTCCCTCCTCCTCCTCCTCCCTGACTCTCACTTACTCCTCCTCCTCCTCCTCCTCCCTGACTCTCACTTACTCCTCCTCCTCCTCCTCCTCCTCCCTGACTCTCACTTACTCCTCCTCCTCCTCCTCCTCCTCCCTGACTCTCACTTACCTCCTCCTCCTCCTCCTCCTCCTCCTCCTCCCTGACTCTCACTTACTCCTCCTCCTCCTCCTCCTCCCTCCTCCCTGACTCTCACTTACTCCTCCTCCTCCTCCTCCTCCTCCTCCTCCTCCTCCTCCTCCTCCCTGACTCTCACTTACTCCTCCTCCTCCTCCTCCTCCTCCTCCCTGACTCTCACTTACTCCTCCTCCTCCTCCTCCTCCTCCCTGACTCTCACTTACTCCTCCTCCTCCTCCTCCTCCTCCCTACTCTCACTTACTCCTCCTCCTCCTCCTCCTCCTCCCTGACTCTCACTTACTCCTCCTCCTCCTCCTCCCTGACTCTCACTTACTCCTCCTCCTCCTCCTCCCTGACTCTCACTTACTCCTCCTCCTCCTCCTCCCTGACTCTCACTTACTCCTCCTCCTCCTCCTCCCTGACTCTCACTTACTCCTCCTCCTCCTCCTCCCTGACTCTCACTTACTCCTCCTCCTCCTCCTCCCTGACTCTCACTTACTCCTCCTCCTCCTCCTCCCTGACTCTCACTTACTCCTCCTCCTCCTCCTCCCTGACTCTCACTTACTCCTCCTCCTCCTCCTCCCTGACTCTCACTTACTCCTCCTCCTCCTCCTCCCTGACTCTCACTTACTCCTCCTCCTCCTCCTCCTCCTCCTCCTCCCTGACTCTCACTTACTCCTCCTCCTCCTCCTCCCTGACTCTCACTTACTCCTCCTCCTCCCTGACTCACTTACTCCTCCTCCTCCTCCTCCCTGACTCACTTACTCCTCCTCCTCCTCCTCCCTGACTCTCACTTACTCCTCCTCCTCCCTCCCTGACTCTCACTTACTCCTCCTCCTCCTCCCTCTGTCTGCTCTCAGGCGTGCTGCAGTTGAACCAGCAGGTGGCGTCCCGCAGTCTGGACGGCGACCCCGCGTCCGTCCATCTGCTGCCCAGACAGACGTACCTGAACGTGGACGAGGACGCCGCCGGCACGCTGGAGAGGAAGAGGAACTACGTCTACTGTCTGATCGTCCACATCATGAAGCACGAGAAGGAGATGCACATCGACAACCTCGTCTTCAAGGTCAGAGCTCAGAGCTGTGGGCGCGTACGGCGTCAGTGGTTTATTGATGGTACGGCTTTAACGCGGTCAGCCCGTCGCAGTGATCCAGCGAGCGCCGCCTGCGGCTCCTTTACGGAGACCGTTTGACTAATTGTGAACGAGCACAAGCTGCTTTGTCACCTCCTCCGTCCCTCTTCGGTGTGCAGCCCTGTTTACGGAGGCTCACGCTGTCCCGTCAGTCTTTGCTTTAGCGCCACGCTGTGGTCACACTCGACATGTTTAGCTCCACTGACGAAACATCTCGTTGGTTCCCTCCAGGTACTGGACTCGTGTCAGAAACGGGAAGCCTCCCGCCCTCCCGGCGCCGGGCGTTTCAGCTGCAGCACCAGCGACGTGCTCTCCTGCATCATGCACGTCATCAGCAAAGGCTGCATCCGACGCAACGAGGAGAACCCGCACATCGTGGAGTTCCTGCCGGAGGACCCGTCCACGCCGCAGAAAGGCCAGGCCCAGTTCTCCTTCGGCCGGGCCGACAGCAGGAAGGACGCCGCGGACAGCGTGGCCGACATCAGGTGTGAGCGAGACCTCTGACCTTAAACGCAGGATGTTTATTTGTCTGTCATTAGCTGCATCTTTCCCCCGTCTACCTGTGTGTAACACGGACTCCTCACGTTTTAACCCTGAAGTCTTTCTTTTATTTTTATTTCCTGCTCACGTTCAACAGTTTAAATGTTCCCTCTAGTTTCCTGCGAAGACTCTGATTTAGTCCTAATTATATTGGAAACTTTAATGTTTTACTCACCTGCAGACCGACTCCACATTTTTACATGTCCTGAGTTCCTGTTTACTGACTAAAAACTGTTGCTGATAATTGGAATTAAATGGAAGTGGACTAATTGAGCAATGTCTCCATATAATTAGTACCAAATAACATCATTCTGGAAACGTAGTGAGAAATCAGACTGAGCTGTAAAACAAAAACCCTTTTATCTTCTGATATCTGCGATAAAAACAGGTCTGAGTTCAGTTTTTGTTGCTGCACGTAGTTTTTAATTTACTTTCCTGTGGCTGCTGCTCAGCTTCTGACTCCTTTTTTACTTCCTGGTTCCGGTTAAAACAAAACCAACTCGATGTCATGTGATTCCTCCAAAACAGCCAAAATGTAAATGTTTAAATTTCTACATAAAGAAAATAAAGAGGACATTTAAACTTTAAACTCTGCTTGTTGCCTTATTTTGTAATAATTATCATCATGATTGACAGGTGACTTTTCTGGATAATTAGATGATAAATTTAATTTAAACCAAATAAACTTTAATTTTCAGGAAACTGATCTGCGGTGTATTTTCCAACTTTGTACACAAAAATGGTAATTAGTAATAACTGTATTTATATTTAATGTTTACAAGTGTTCCACTACTGGCAGTTACTGTTACTGTAGGGTTGGAGGCACAAAACGGCCACAAAGAGACTACAGTGGGATGCAAAATGAATACAAAGAGGTTGACCGGTTGGTACAAATATGCAGATGAAAATCTTGATTTCAAGGTTTATATCTTTGTAGCAACTTGTCGGCTCTTATCAGGATTCAGAAGGCTTTTAGTGGGTGCATTGTTTTTACTTCCTGTCCAGTGTGTACATACTGTCTTTTTTTGTTTATATTGTATGTTGTGATGTGACCTGGTGGCAAATGAGTTTCCCCATTTGGGATCAATAGTTTTCTAATCTTTAAAAAACTGCAGAACAACCACAAAACTACAAAGGGATGCAAATATATGTAAAATGTTTACAAGGGGGTGCAGAACAACTATAAAAAGAGTCAAAGCGACCACAGTGATGCAAAATGACTGCAAAGCGTCAAAACAACTACAAAAATGTATAAAAGACAAAACTAAAAGATGGGATGCAAAATAACCACAAAGGGTCACAAATTGTCTACAAAGAACTAAACAACTATAAAAAGAGGCGACCGCAGTGACTCAACATAAACACAAAGATTGCTTTTTTTTTTTCTTTGAACGGTTGTGAACGTTGACAGTTAAAGTAACGAACGTTTCTGTAATTTTCCGTCCGGTGATCAGTTGTCTCATTTTATCTTAGACATGAATTTAATACAACGATGTGGAATGAAAATCATTATTTATTAAAGGTGTAAAAATAAAATCTGCCCACCAACAGCTGCTTGTTGTTGTTGTTGTTGTTTTTCCTGCTGAGGTCCCGACTGTGTCGCTGATTGCAGCTCTGTTTGAACGCCTTTGTGTTGCAGTTTGGTGGCGGCCCCCCGGCAGTTCGAGGACGGCGTTCTGGACGCGGTTCTGTTCTCGATGGGTCGGACGATGACGCAGGAGGAGGTTCGTCAGCTGATGCAGAGGACCGTCCAGCAGGTCAGACTGAAGTTCTTTTGAACTGAGCGACCACGACGTGAGACGCGTGTCCAAGTGTCAGACAGGTGATCTTGTCCCTCCCTGACCCCTCAGGTGTCGGGGACTCTGAGTCTGGACCTGGACCGGGCCGAGCACTTTCTGATTCACTGCAAGTGGAACGTGGACCTGCTGGTGCAGCGATACACCGACGACCCCGAAACTCTCATCATGGCCGCCGGGCTGAAGTGCCGAAACCCTCAGCCGCCGCCGAGTCCCACCTCCACCTGCCCCGTGTGCCTGAGCCCCCGCGCCGCCGCCGAGCCGGCCCCCTCCCTGAGCTGCATGCACTACTGCTGCCAGGTGAGACGCTCTCGGAGACGGGCGGGTCCGGAGCCTGATGCTCAGTGTGGCGTTGTGGTTCTGATGCGTGTGTTTGTGTGTGTTTGTGTGCGCAGTCCTGCTGGCAGGAGTACCTGACGGCGAGGATCGAACAGAACCTGGTCATGAACTGTAACTGTCCAATCACAGACTGCCAGGCTCAGCCCACCTCGCAGTTCTTCCTCAGCATCCTCACAGACAAGGACACCATCGCCAAGGTAACGCCGCTCCCTCCTCTGATCACACGACCAGTCTTTGTGAGAGAACGTGCTGCTCATGACGTGTTCGCTGTCTCCTCTCCGTCAGTACGAGAGCGCCTTGCTCAGAGGCTACGTGGAGTGCTGCTCCAACCTGACGTGGTGCACCAACCCTCAGGGCTGCGACCAGATCCTCTGCAAGGAGAACATGGGCAGCATGGGCACCTGCTCCAAGTGCTGCTGGTCCTCCTGCTTCAGCTGCAACTTCCCCGAGGTCAGAGGTCACGCAGCACCACACCCTGTCCACAGTCCGTCCGCATGACCTCAGCAGATGGATCCTGGTTTGATCTGGAATCTGTTTGACGTTTCACGGCCAGTCACACAGAGGGGGGGAGGCTAAATCCTGACTCAGCAGATATTAAAGAGGTTGATCTGAGAGCTGAGCTGATTAGAGTCTGAATTTATTTTAGTAACTTGGCTTGTTTTAATTTCATTCTCCATCTTAAGAGTCGCTCACTTATCGACTCCGCCTCCTTCAGTTCTCGTCACACAGACCTGACCTGCTGCAAACACGCCGTGTCCAGAACCAGCTCGTTTCCCATTGCAGAGAGCGCCCCTTGATGTAGCTGGTCGTCATAGCGACGCCACACACAGCTGTCTCTGATTTAAGTTAAAACGTTTCAACATTACCCAGAATGTAAAGACGGATAAGACGGAGGTGATGCGAATAAAGTACCTGGCAGCAGGAACAACTTTTACACGATGGGAAACCAAAAGAAGTTTTATCGGTATGAACAGTATTGTGTAATTTAATATCTCTTGAGATTATATCGGTGTACTGAGATACCGCCCTCCCTGACCTGCAGCCGTTAAGCTCGTTTAGCTCAACCAGTAAAAGCCAGTCTGATATTTACACTTGTCCGGCCTCTTGCTCGCTTCCTCGGACGTCTTCTTCCGTGTCTTCGCAGCCTCCGTCGTGATGTCCGCGCTGAGAATGCAGAGCTAGCTTCTTGTAGCCCGCTGAAGAGTCGGGTTGGTAAGGCGTCACGCTTTTGTCCTGCCCGGCACTCATTCACCCTATCACAGCGCTTTACCTGACCGCATTACGGAAGCCGAATATAACGACAAACTTTCCCGAATACCGAACAAGGTTTTTCACATTTATTGACTTTTCCCCCACCGCATAAATTAAACAAATGTGCTCTGTGGAGAGACTATGGTGGGGGGGTCCGGGGCCCGGGGGGTCCGGGGCCCGAGGGCGTCAATGACATGAGTCCATTTCCTTTTAATGGACACATAAAATAATGCTGTATGTGGTTCTGGTCTTCACAGCCTCTTCAGGCAGGACTCTCATACTGCAGCACACTGATAAAGTCTCTAACCTGCCTGTCAGCTCGCTCTGGGCCGCTTCACTTACCGTAAAGGCTGGAATACGTGTGCACTCCAAATGTAGGCGCGGCTAACTTCATCTCCTTCTCACAGACGAGAGACAGAAACGCTCTCAGCGGTTCTTCTCTAAGAAGTCAGCCACAGATGGAGCGGATGAACAGCGTCTGCAAACGGCTCGGACTCTTGAAAATGCTTCCACACTGCCGACGTCTTGACAACGTGACTGTTCGGTAACATTTAATCGGTCTTTTGACTCATTAGACTGAACCAAAAAGGCTCTTTTTGCTATTTTCAGCTGATTTAATTTCGGCGGCCGAACGTTCGGTGCATCCCTAGATCTTCAAGCCGTTACTTTAAGATAAAAGTACGACACCTGACAGGTCAGGGTCGACTCTGTGATTGTTTCCTGAGGAATCCCAAAATCTCTTAATCGTGTAAAAGTCTCAGTGAGATTTAAATCTTTGTCATCATCTGAGAGCGCAAACCGTTCACAGAATATCCAGATAAAGTAAAGTCAGAACCCTGAGAGCAGCGAGAGCTTCTGAAAAGCTTGTTTTTCAGCAACACAGGATAAGAAAAGTCATGTGACTCTGTGTGAAAGGTTTCTGTGCCCCCCCCACAGGCCCACTACCCAGCCAGCTGCAGCCACATGTCCCAGTGGATGGATGACGGAGGCTACTATGAGGGGATGAGCATGGAGGCTCAGAGCAAACACCTCGCCAAGCTGATCTCCAAACGCTGTCCGAGCTGCCAGGCCCAGATCGAGAAGAACGAAGGCTGTCTGCAGTACGTGCACTCAACCAATCAATACACAGAGGGGGAGGAGGGGGAGGAGGAGGGTGGAGGAGAAGGAGGAGGAGGGTGGAGGAGAAGGAGGAGGAGGGTGGAGGAGGAGGAGGGAGAAGAGGGGGAGGAGGAGGGGGAGGAGGAGGGGGAGGAGGAGGAGGAGGGTGGAGGAGAAGAGGAGGGGGAGGAGGAGGGTGGTGACGGTTGTGTTCCTCTGTCCTCAGTATGACCTGTGCCAAGTGTAACCACGGTTTCTGCTGGCGCTGTCTGAAACCCTGGAAACCAACACACAAAGATTACTACAACTGCTCCGCCATGGTGGGTTCACACGCCGTCACATGACCGCAGTCAGCACACGAATCCGTCCACTCAGAGCGCAGGAACACGGTCTGCTGCTCTGACTATTAAAGACTTTAAGGTTGAAAACTAAACATCTCTCTGCAGCGTCCAACATCTTCTCGGCTCTCTGATTTAATATCATCACGTTTTAACTGTGCGTGAGTCCCGGCAGAGAAGCGGGGGACGCTGGGAAACGAGCAGATTTAAATGTCAGATTTAAATGAGAGTTTGCCGGTTGAACATGTGTGTCTGATCTGTGTCGTGTTGCTGCAGGTGAGTAAAGCGGCTCGGCAGGAGAAGAAGTTCCAGGATTACAACGAGAGGTGCACCTTCCACAACCAGGCCAAGGTAACACAGCTGAAGTCTGTCGCCCCCCTGCTTCACAGTACAGAGGACAAAGGAGGCTTTTATTGTGAAACAGTCGATCCCGTTTCCCCTCCTGGCCCTAACCCTCTGATTCCGTGTTCACGTCTTGGGGTTGGGTGTCTCGCTTCTTGTTGCGATAGAGGCGGAGGGCCGCAGAGAAAGTATTTTCCTCGTATAATTTATGATGATTGTTGTTAGTTAAGTAAAAAAAAATTGCTACTTCAGCCACTAGCATGTTGTCTCGTTAGCTAGCTTCACTAGTAACGTTACAGGGCTCTGCCGGGGCCCGATGGCCCGGGGCCAGTAAAAAGTAACGTCGGGACAGATGAACTAGCGAAAAAACATTAGTATTAAAGAAACTAAAATTAGAAACTCAACATCCTGCAGTTGTTTTGCAGCTCATGGCGCACCGTTCAGACCTGTAGCGACGGGACGAGAGGCTGTCAAATGTGATGGAGGCGACTCGTGTGATCGAGCACGTCATGTTAGTGTGTTCTCTTTTAAAAGGAAATTGTTTTGTTAACCTTTTTATTTTTTATAATTTTAACTCTGATCACACTTTAGTTTTTTTATTTCCAGGATGTATTTAATAAACGATTAAAGTTGTTAACAGAGCAACATAACCTAGAAGTCTTTGGTTTGGTTGTAACACTGATAAATAACTTTCGGAAAGAGGGACAGTGAGTTTCGGGTCCGGTGGGGTCCGGTGGGGCCCGGTGGGGCCCGGTGCAGGAAGTTTAACGTTGAGCCCTGGTTAGTAACCTGGTGATGAAGCTGTGCTGTTTAGTTTTACTTGGTGACCTGTTGATCGCTTGACGTGTGATAGAGCAGTCGTCGACTACTGATGACGTATGGGGTTCCTGAAGGGTCGTTCCAAGGGCTCCAAAACAAGGGGTGAAATGGGACTGAGCCCAGCTTGGAAGCTTGTGCAGCTGGAGTGAAACCTGTTGCAGACTAAAGATTCAACAAATGGTTGTTCAGGATGTTCTTACGTGTCCATAAAGAGCGAGGAGGCTGGACTAGTGCCTGGAGTCAAAGCATGTGTCCTGATCTAAGATAACTTGCTCTCGGTGGTGCCGGAGGCCGCCAGCCGCTCTGTGCCTGTAGATGAGCGAGTCTCGTGTCTGTTGCAGGACTTCGCCATCAACCTGGAGAACAAAGTGTCGTCCATTAACGAAGCTCTGCAGATGAAGTCCCTGACCTTCGTTATCGACGCCTGTAAAGTCCTCGCTCAGGCTCGTAAGGTAACGGCATCCTCGTCCTCAGAGGCTCCTGCTGACGAGTCGCATTTTATTTACTGTGCCCTGCTCTCTGTCTGCAGGTGCTGGCCTACTCCTGCGTCTACAGCTACTACAACCAGGAGACGGAGAAGATGGACGTGATGGAGCAGCAGACGGAGGCCCTGGACCTGCACACCAACGCCCTGCAGATCCTGCTGGGTGAGAGCGGCGTCCTCGTTGCCGTCGGCAGAGTTCCAGCGCTGTGAGCTACCCCTGCTGACTGCTGCTGTTGTCTTGTTGTTCTCAGAGGAGACCCTGCTGCAGTGCACTGACCTGGCCTCCTGCGTCCGGCTGCTGAAACCGGAACATCTCAACACCGGGCTGGAACTGATCCGACGCATCCAGGAGCGCCTGCTGGCCATCCTGCAGCACTCGACCCAGGTAAGCCCAGTCTGAAGACGGACCTGTAGCGACCGCACGGGTTTCTGGTGAAGTTTGTTTACAGGACAGCAAAACGGGTCACGTCATGCGTTACATCTGCTGAATTTACAGGGGGTCAATAATAACCATTTTGTAGCGAACAGCATTTCACGTTTATATAGTTTCCCCTAAGTCACGCACAGACAGGTGAACTGTTTCCTCTTCTTTAGAAAGTATGAAACTGTCCCGTGTTGTCTGATCTCGCGCACTCGGCAGCAACACGTTCTCCAGCTGGGAACGTCGCCTTGAGCGATTTATGATGAGTCAGGCCGCCGCCGTTCTGCATCATAATTATGCGCTACTCTCAGCGCCATTATCAACCAATCGAACGGACGGAGGGAAACCGTGTAGAAAACGTTACAGCTCATACCGTGAAGCTAGCTCGCTACCTAGCTTACCGAGACGAGTCTCGATCGTCCACAGAGACACGACGTTGCGCCGGTGTTTCCAGGAGAGCTCAGCTCACGACCTTGTTGGCTGAGTGAAGAGTGAAACGCTGCCACCCTCTGGCGGTGAAGGTGTTACTGCAGCGCTGATGTTCTTTTACTAACTTTACTGTTCACATCACTTTCGCTCCTTACGGCCCGATGACGTCATTATTAAATTCGTTGGCAACTAATTTAATAATCGACGTCGTGGTCCAGAATCCAGCGGTCTGAGTCCAGTTCTCTTTCAGTCTGATGTTTAAACCAGTCAGATCAGTTTGAGCCGCCTGAAACTTCAGTCTCGCTACGTTTCCTGCCAGCGTCTCACTTTGACTCAGGACGTCCCGTCCGTGACAGTTTCCTGTATTTCTGTCCAATACAGGACTTCAGGGTCGGGTATCAGTCCAAGAACGGCCAGGAACCAGAATCTACTGAGGCCTCCAACCTGTCCAACCACACCGACGCCAACAAAGTGTGAGTACGACACCAAAGAACCGAGCTACCTTCAGGGACGTGGGCTCCTGGTCCCGGCCCGACAGGTTTGCGGTCCTCGGAGACTTTGGGATCTCGGCTACAGTTTAAAATAAAGTCCGTTCTGGACTCTGGTTAGAGTTTAAAAAGACAGAAGGGCAGAAGATGAATGTTTCTTCTTGGTGAATCACTTCAGATCTTTTTTGTTCAGCCAGTTGTTTATTTATTCATTTCCGATGTTTGTCTGTGGCGGAGGGGCGAAAACTGAACGTTCTGCTTTGTTCTCAGGTCGAAGTCGGAGCGAGCGTCGGACTCCGGTGAGTCGGACAACAACAACAACACGGGGGAGGAGGGCGGCGAGGAGGCGGAGGAGGAGGACGACGAGTATGATGAAGAGTACGTCCCCGAGTGGCACGAGGACTACGACGAGGACGACATCGACGAGGACGACTTCTTCTCCGACGACGACGAGTCCGAGAACCTGGAGAGGGACTTCAGCCCCTTCGACTGAACCCGACGGAAAAACAAAAAGCTCCCAGAGAGAGGACGAGTCGGGCCCCGCCCCCTCCTCACGACCATCCGACGCCAACAGAGAACGTCAGGACGGACGGGAGACGATCAGAGGGACGTCCTCCTTCACCTGAACCCCTCCCCCCATGCACAGCTGCACTCGCTTTTCCACTTCCTGTATTTTACCTTCTGTGTTTTCATAAAGTACGGAAAGAGATGAGGGACAAAAAAAAAAGAGTTCTGTGTTTAATATTTCAGTTCTTAGAGCAAAATGAGGCTCCAGAGACGACAATCTTAGTTTAGCCTTTAAATTAGGAGAATTAATCAGTAACAAGTTTTCTGTTACAGCTGGAATCTGGTCTGAAACCAGTTTAAAAAAGAAGTTCAAATCTGGTTTCAAACCTGTGTAAAATTAGACCAGTTTGAAACTGGTGTAAAATTAGACCAGTTTGAAACTGGTGTAAAATTAGACCAGTTTGAAACTGGTGTAAAATCAGTTCAAGCGCAGGCTGAAACCAGTTTGAAACGAGTTCACTTCTGCTTTGAAAACTTCCTAAATTAAACCAGTTTGAAACTAGTCTGAAACCAGTTTGAAACGAGTTCAGGTGTTTCTTGAAACCCGTTTAAAATCTGATTTCAGTAAAGTCTGAAATCCAGTTTGAAACCTTTTTAGTTTCAGAACGTCGCCTTTCATCTAAGAACCCTAATTTCAGTTCAGGCTTAAATTCTCCGACTGTGATTTTATGATTCAGACTTTAATCTCAGAACTGTTTTTCGTCCCGAAGTCTCTTCCGTACTGACCCGCCGGGCTCTGTCCTGGTTGTGGACCTCGGTGGTGTTGGTGTCGCTTCTGTCCGCAGCGATGAAGGATCCTCTCCTGAGGAGGAAGTCTGTTAGTTCGTGATCTTTCACAGAACAAAATGTTAGTTTGTTTCCTGCTGCTGCTTTTTGGATTAAAAAAAGAAAACCAAGAGAAAAAGGGATTAGTTATCCGGAGACTGTTAGTTCACATGTCATCTTTTTGTACCCGATGTAATCTGAGTTAACCCTTAAAGTATCTCTGTTCATCCTTTCATCACACGTTCTGCCTTCGTTCTTTTTGACGATGGAGGTTGCCTTCATTTGAGAGTAAAGTGTAACTGATTAAAAACGCTTCCTCTGTAACTGATTTAGATTCACTCACAGATATAAAGAAGTGTGTTTACATGTTCGTAGAGGTGGATGTTTCTGAAGAGAGGTTCTGGCGGGCTGAGCCGAAGGTGCATTTTATGACTAAAGCCTGAACCCAGAGTTTCTACAAACCGCCGGTCGGTCCAGGTTCGGCCTCTGGGACCCGGTGGTCATGTGTTAGCGGTGGTTTACATCAGTTAAGTCCTATTTTAACGCTCTTACTACTCACAGATGACCCAGAACAGCTGTAACGCCCTTTAAAGAAGTGGATTAAACGTGCTCTCTGTTTTCACTCTGGGGCGCCACCTTCAGGTATAAAAGTCCATCTTCAGCTTCCTCTGGCCTTCGAGCAGCCGCTCAGCTCATCCTGTCTGAAACGGCCCGTCTGAAAGAAGCGGACGAAGCCGCTTTGAAGCCTCCAGTTGGCATCTTGGTCGTCACTGTTTTTTTTTTGTTTTTTTGTTTTTTTCTGGAGCCAGACGTGACCATATTTGGACGAGAGGGAGGAGCTAGCCAGGTGCATCCGTAATTCACGTTAACTGTGATATTAGCCGGGATGCTAACTGTGGCTAGTGACAGACAAAATGTAAAAGTGAAACACAACAACACAACTTAAATAAACACCGTGCAGCGGATACGAGTCGCCTCTATCCGGCATGTCAGCTTGTAGCCCCGCCCTAAAGCCTCCCCTGCTTCCTGGTCTCTGTTCCTCTAAATGGGACCATAATTTACTAAATGAACATCACGCTGTGTTGAAGAAGACTTGAAACTAGCGACTGAGACCAGAATCTCATCAGGAAAGAGTTTACTGAGGGAATAAATCAGCTGACAAGTAGAAACAGTTTCTTTCTGCTGCCGGTGGAGTCGCCCCCTGCTGGCTGCTGGAGGGAGCGCAGGTTGGTGGAGGAGGCCTGGCACAGGTACTTGGATCCAGCTCGGAGGCCGCTTTGTGAACCCCGACGTATCTGAACCTGGTTCCTGTACCAACGTACTCGATCTTCATAAACGAGGCCGGGAGAACGTCGGCGTCTGCTTCCTCGTGAGAGGGCGGGGACGGAGGGCAGAGCGCCATCTTCTCCATCATCTGCTGAGGGAGGAGCCAGAACGAGTTCATCAATAGCCAGCAAATAATTATCTTTAATGGGAGGAAAATGCTCTTTGGCAGATCCTCTGATTGTAACGATGGGGTCAGGGGTCAGGTGGAGACCTTTGTAGTTTAGTCATGAAATGCACCGTCTGCCCGCCACGAGCTGCACATTCTGACATCAGCCTCTGAAGTATCACTGCAATAACTGATCGACGGTTTATCAGCTCACCGTCGCTCTGTCTGCCGAGCGAAGACTCGTCACCTGCTCGGCCTCCGAAAGGTCGCGGGAGGAGGTTTTTCTCTGCAGGAGTGGAGGAGCGTCTGACGCTCCGGCTCCCTGCTGTGCTCTAACTCTGACAGATCCTATATTGATAATGTTGATGTTCTATAATGTTCTCCGGTTCCTTCAGCTGGAGTCGAGCGACTTCAGCCGGCAAACTAAATAAAAAGCTTTTTCTGCTACGCTGCAGGCGACTCTGATTCCACAACACTTTGTTTCACATCCAGAGAAGTAGATTTAAGTTCAACATGAAGGTCTGAAGAACTCTGAAGCCTTTAAGCAGCTTATCAACGAGAAGAGTTTTCAAACAGCCACCTTCAGTGTGGCTCAGCCGGAGGCATCTTAATATTAAGTAAAAAGTCAAGTCAGTACTTTGTTGTAAACAAATGTTAAAGCAGTTTTCACGACGTGTTTAGAAAATAATAAACTAATAATTAAAAGGATTAGCAACAACACAGCAGCATGTTGGGGGGTGGAAGATACCAGCTGCCACCGCTAAATATATAATTAATAACCTGTAGTGGCATCAAGTACACATTCAAAATCCCTTATTAATAATCCCACTAAGTGCAGCAGCTGCAGGGCAACAAGTAAGAAAGACGGATGAAGAATGAAGACGTCGCTCCTGCAGTTCCGTCCTCCTGCCGGCTGGCGGCGGTGAGGAGTCCGGGTTTGATCTGCGGCCGCCGTTAAAGCGGAAGCAGCCGCCGCTCCGCGGAGTTCAGCTCCTTGTTGATCGGTTCAGAGAAATAATCCGGTTTCTCTTCGGTCCCGCGGCCGTTTGAGGGTCCGTGAGGCTGAAGCTGCTGAAGCTGCGGAGATAACCGATGATTCTCCGGCCGAATCCGACTGTTTGCTTTGTTTACACAGTTAGCTCGGTGGCTAGCGTTAGCTTAGCTCGTGAGCTAGCGTTAGCTTAGCTCGTGTAGCTCTAAATGGGACGAGGAGCGGGACGGAACCGGCCCCCCATGGGGCCCCCGGGGGAAGACGGGCCTCCGTTCGACATGGGTCCACCGGGCTGGGGTCCTCCTCCGCCGGGAGGCTGGGGCCCTCCGCCGCCTGGTGGATGGGGGCCACCGCCGCCTGAAGAATGGGGGCCTCCGCCGCCCGGAGGGTGGGGCCCTCCGCCGCCTGGTGGATGGGGGCCCCCGCCGCCTGGTGGATGGGGGCCCCCGCCGCCCGGTGGATGGGGGCCGAGAGGGCCTCCTCCCCCAGACTGGGGTCCAAGAGGACCGCCGCCACCGGGCTGGGGGCCTCATCCTGAAGACTGGATGCCTCCTCCAGACTGGGGCCCTCACCCAGAAGACTGGAGACCCCCACACCCCAACGACTGGAGGGGCCCTCACCCTGATGACTGGAGGGGTCCTCACCCGGACGACTGGAGGCCCCCTCACCCCGATGACTGGAGACCTCCCCGCGAAGCCTGGGGACCACTTGGCTGGGGTCCGGAAGGTCTCCCTGAACCGTGGGGCCCCGAACACGGTCCACCTGGACCCATACCTCCTGTTCCACCTCCTGGTCCGCCTCCTCCTGTTGGGATTCCTCCTCCGGACCCCGCAGTCTACGGACCGGTCCCTGTACCTCCCATCCCCCCTGCAGTCTGCGGGCCCCCCATGGGGTACCCGCCGGCCTACCCGCCTCCCGGCTGGACCGCAGAGGTGAGCTCACCTGTTGTGTGTTGATCCTGTTAGACCAGAAGATCCAGTATTGATCATTCAGTGCAGGGTCGACCCGGCCCTTGTCCCGGTCCTGGGCCCGGCCCTTGTCCCGGTCCTGGGCCCGGCCCTTGTCCCGGTCCTGGACCCCGGCCCTTGTCCCGGTCCTGGACCCGGTCCCGTTGGTCATTATGTTTCCTCTCTGTGTTCAGACTATAGTTGAGGAGCCGATGCCGAACCCTCCCCCAGACCAGCCTGAGTGGGTGAGTACAGACCAGGTCCCAGATCAGACCTGTTACTCCAGCAGCAAGTACAGTTTAGTAGTACTGTAGTATTTATATGTACTTTGATGACTCAGTACTATATATAATAAGTACAGTGAGTACTTTTACCTTCGGTACTGCAAGTACATGTTAATGCTAAAACGTTATTAGGATCAGGTCTCTGCAGGGTCAGGTCTTCAGGTCTCAGTAGGATCAGGTCTCTTGAGGATCAGATCTTCAGGTCTCTGCAGGATCAGGTCTCTGCAGGGTCAGGTCTTCAGGTCTCTGCAGGGTCAGGTCTTCAGGGTCTCTGCAGGATCAAGTCTCTGCAAGATCAGGTTTTCAGGTCTCTGCAGGTTCAAGTCTCTGCAAGATCAGGTCTTCAGGTCTCTGCAGGGTCAGGTCTTCAGGTCTCTGCAGGTTCAGGTCTCTTGAGGATCAGGTCTCTGCAGGTTCAGGTCTCTTGAGGATCAGGTCTCTGCAGGGTCAGAACTTCAGGTTTCTGCAGGATCAGGTCTCTTGAGGATCAGGTCTCTGCAGGTTCAGGTCTCTTGAGGATCAGGTCTCTGCAGGGTCAGATCTTCAGGTCTCTGCAGGGTCAGGTCTCTTGAGGATCAGGTCTTCAGGTCTCTGCAGGTTCAGGTCTCTTGAGGATCAGGTCTCTGCAGGTTCAGGTCTCTTGAGGATCAGGTCTCTGCAGGTTCAGGTCTCTTGAGGATCAGGTCTCTTGAGGATCAGGTCTTGAGGTCTCAGTAGGATCAGCAGTTTCCTGTTTCTTTCAGATTAAAGCACTGATTTCAGCTCCGGCCTCTGAGGCCCCTGGGGAGCCCAAGAAACCCACAGAGGAGCCCGCCGTCCCTCCTGCTCCTGCAGCGGACACCCCCGCGGCCCCGAAACCCAAACCTAAACCCAAACCCAAACCGGACCTCACCAAGACCGCCAAAGCCCTCGGCCTGCTGGGAAAACGCACCTTTGATAAGTAAGTCAGCGTTTCATGGGGTCCGAGTGTGTCGTCTTCTTCTGTGGTGTCTGTGTGACCTGCTGCCTCTGTGTGTCCTCAGACCTCCTCCGGGCCGGTCCACGGGGATCATCTCGTTCATCGGGGTGAGTCATGTGACTCTTACTGTGATAAAGGCGCCTTCGCGTCGTGGCAGCGCAGGAAGTCTCTGCAGCGCCTTCGTAAATATCGGGCCTTGAAAGTCCTTGACATGTGTCTGATTAGTTTTTAATTTCTTCCTTAAATCTGATGTTTCAGCAGAAACGAGTAGCGACCACGACGCAGCCGGCGTCATCGTTAACCGCCTCAAGACCCGGCGTCCTCTCTGATCCCGGACTTGCCCCTGGCCGGTTTCACACACAGCGCGAGTTTTAAATTCCCATCGTGACACGACTTAAAGCAACGCGCCATTACTACGGCAACCCAAAACAAACGCAGCTGTTTCAGTAAACGGCTCAAAAGGAGCAGCTGCTTTTAAAAGGCGTGTTTTCTGAATGGAGTCTGGTGCCGTCTCATTTAAAGTGCTGCTGTGAGACGACCTGCAGGTGGAGAACGGCGTCGGGCTGATTCTGGCTCGTTTCCGCTGCTGTTCGGACGCTCGGCCCCGTTTACAGAAATGAGTCAGCTGACTTCTTTTACGGGGCCAAAAACCTTATCGCGATAAATGATTATCAGGATAAACGTCAGCTCGTTCTTTCTTTAAACTAAATTCAGATTTTTGCTCCTGAGTGAAAGTTAATTTGTTTTAAAGTTTCTGCCAAACGGAGGATCAGTAAACGGATCTGAGGCCGAACCTTCAGGATCTGTTTCCAACAAATAAACATCTTCATAGAAACATTAAGTGCTGATTTCGCTGGTGGCTCAGTTGAATCAAACATTTGCTTTAATGCTACTGAGGAAAATGAAGTGGTGCTTGTGACTCCAGTAACAGACTCTCTGTCTGAAGTCGCAGGTCGTTCAGCTTCCTGTCTTTCTCCCAGCAGGCAGAAATACGACGCTCTGCAGCTGCAGTAACAGAAACAGAAGCTCGAGTGAAGAGAAATCGATGTTTTAATGCCCTAAAAGAAAGTAAAAGGCTCATTTAAGAAAAGCCGTGAGCTCTGAGCTGCGTTATCGTCCGGCGCCGCCCGTCTCTCCTCCGGAGCTCAGCAGCTGGTCTCACGCTCTCCTGTCTCTGATCCTCAGCCGACCTTCGGCTACATCGAGAGGGAGGACCTGGAGAAGTACACCTTCAGCTTCGACGCCTTCTTCGGAAACCCCAAAGCCATGACGCCCGGGGTCAGAGTCCACTTCACCGCCTGCAAGGAGAAGGTGAGGCCTTGTCCCGGTCCTGGACCCGGTCCTGGACCCGGTCCCGTTGGTCATTATGTTTCCTACGGTTCAGTGTGATTCTGAGACAGACGAGGATCCTTTAAGGCCACCAGAGTAAAAACTGGAACAGAGATCACCAGGAAACGTTCCCGGTTGATTACTCGCTTTAAGACAATATTGTTTTGTGTTTTAGGTTTAAATATGCAAATGAGGCCGTTCTGTTTCTAGACCTGACATCTGAACTCTGCAGTAAGTCGGGTTCAAAGTGATTGTTTTAGTTTGTGGATGTTTTTAGATTTCTCTCTCAGAACATACTGCAGGGCTGCACGATACTGGGAAAAACTTCTTCTTCTCTGCGATAAAAACTTAAAAAGTTATCGGAAAAATACATAGAAAATAATCTGAATACTTTTTAAACGTATTTTAAACCAAATGATAAAAATGATCCTCTGTCGGTGGTTTTCTCCTCTAAAGTCGTCTGCTGCTTGGCTAAAGTTGGAAACTGAGAACTCTGCAGGTTTTCTTTCTTTTTCTTCTTGTACCAAGCAGAAAAAGAGTTAATTTGAGCTGCGTGCAGAAAACAGCGTTCAGCCTGTTTCTGCGAATCAGATGTTCTGTAATTCAGCCCTCTGGAAAAACCTCCAGTCTGCGAGAGCTGCTGAGGAGGAGACTTCAGGCTCGGAGGAAGAAACTGCCTTCAAAGATGCGTACTGTAAAATTCCATAATTTATGTTGATCAGTATTTACGCAGCCGATATCTGATCAGACTTTAACAGCAGCAACATCGAACACGTCAAACTGATAAAGTTAAAAGTTAACTTTCAGCTCTGCAGACGAGACAAACTGTGTTTTCTTTCCTCCAGCCTGAAAGAAAACACGTCCACGTTTTTACCTGCTGTATAAAAATGATCACTCTGAAACAGGTTTTAAATGCTCGTGTTCTGGTAACGCCGTTTTGTCTGGAAGCAGAACAGTCTGATAGCGACGGACGTGAAAGTGGCTCCAGGTGGAACGGAGAACGTGGACACGGAGATCTACGAGGCCGTGGTCAGCCAGCCCCTCGTGGAGCCTCAGGTCAGTTCAGACATCTTCACCCGTCACAGCTTCCCGTTTCCGCCGGCCTCTGACCCCCCCTGTTTTTGTCGATCCGCAGCCCGGCGAGCGCCACTACCTCGGGCAGGTCCACGTGGACATCGGGCCCCTGAGGACCAACCTGCCGTTCGACAGGAAGGACAGCACGGTGACGCTGCTGAAGAACGACCAGGTGCTGATCAACCTGCTGACCGACATCGTCACGGAGAAGAGGAGGGCCACCAACATCAAGCCCCAGATCCCCGCCACCTTCAGCCTCACCAAGGAGACCAGGGAGACGGTCAGAGCCGCTCGCCTTCCTGTCAGCACGCTCGTCTTCCTCGACTGTCTCTGACTTGATGTTTTTTTTATTCCTTCGCCGCAGGGCGTCATCATCAGCCTTAAGGACAGCGAGGGCGTCATCAAGTCGGAAGAGCACGGCGAGCTTCCCTTCGACGTCAAGGAGAACTTCAGCGACATTGAGTTCAACGCCGAGGACATCAACGAGGAGGTCGAGTTCACCCTGCTCACGGTGAGGCCTCCTCCTGCCGCTCAGGGGCGGGGCTTATTTTGACCTTCTCCGGCAGCTCCAGACTTCCTGTTCTGTTTAACGGACTCTAACATCAAACTCTTTTTTGGTTCTCCTCAGCGGAAAGCGGGTAAGCGAGCGATCAGGATCCGGCGGGTGAAGGAGCCCCTCCTCCTGACGTTCAGCGCCGCCACAGCCGCGGCTGCCGCCGCCGTCGCCGCCACCTCCGAAGAGGCCGAGGCCCAAAACACAGACGGCGACAGTGGAGACGACTCTTCCAAGTCGGTGAAAGTTAAGGCCGCACCCAGGCTGGAGCTGGGGCCCACCAGAGTCCTGGACCCGGAGCTGTACGAGGGCATCGTCAGCCAGCCAATCATCGAGCCCACGGTGAGTCGAGTGTAACGCAGTAAAAGGCCCCTGTTGTACTTTATATCCTCCGATTAAACACACAGTGGAGGTCACAGCGTGTTCCTAACGTTACCTGTGCAACTCTGAACACCTGATGGATGGAGAGAGAGAGAGAGAGAGAGGGGAGGGAGGGGAGAGAGAGGGAGGGGAGGGGGGGAGAGAGAGAGGAGGGGAGGGAGGGGAGAGAGAGGGAGGGGAGGGAGGGAGAGAGAGAGAGGGGGGGAGGGAGGGGAGAGAGAGAGAGAGAGAGGGGGGAGGGAGGGGAGAGAGAGAGAGGGGAGGGAGGCAGCCTACACAATATCCACACAGAGGTACAGACAGTAAAGGTGATGTTGCTATAGACTAAATGAAAAATGGTACAGATATTTATAATAGTGTTAATGATAACAATCGTAATGTTAATGATTATAATAACAATAGTAACAATAGTCGTTGCAGCAGAGGGTGTCGAGCAGGAACACGGGGGCAGCAGGTGACCCGCAGCCACAGATCCAGACTCCACAGCTCCAGAGCCAGAAACACCTGCAGGAAGTGATAGGAGGAGAGAGGAGAGGGACGAGAAAGCACAAGACTACCAGAAAGGGGAGAAGTTGTGTTAGTAACATGCAATAATGGGATAAGGTTGCATACAGAGGGAGAGAAAGTAGAGGAGAGAGGAGCTCAGTGCATCATGGGAAATCCCCCGGCAGTCTAGGCCTATAGCAGCATAACTAAGGGATGGTTCAGGACTCACCTGAGCCAGCCCTAACTATAAGCTTTATCAAAGAGGAAAGTCTTAAGCCTACTCTTAAATGTGGAGATGGTGTCTGCCTCCTGAACCCAAACTGGAACCTGGTTCCACAGGAGAGGAACTTGATAGCTGAACGCTCTGGCTCCTAGTCTACTTTTGGAGACTCTAGGAACCACAAGTAACCCTGCATTCTGGGAGCGCAGTGCTCTGGTGGGGTAGTAAGGTACTATGAGCTCTTTAAGATAAGATGGTGTCTGACCATTAAGAGGTTTGTAGGCAAGAAGAATGATTTTAAATTCTAACTCTTCTTTATCAAACCGGGTCGGACTGGATGGATTTAGCGCAAGGAGGAAACACGTGACAACGTCCGGTTTTCAAAATAAGGCGTCTGTACAGGATGGAAATAAGATTAATTGGATAATATTCACAGCAAGTATAAAACATATTACATGTGTCTATTAAAAGTAAATGGACTCATGTAATTTACTTTACCGGCCCCTCTCGGGCTCCGGGCACCCCCACGATATTCTCTCCACATCCTGTGGGAAACACTGAGGAAAAAGCACATTTTGACTGTTCAATTAATGCAGTGGGGAAATGTCAATAAATGTGAAAAACCTTGTTCGTTATTGGGGAAAGTTTTTTGAAAGTTTTGAAAAATTTGATTTCGACTAGAGAATTTTCACTTCGGTGCATCTCTAATGATTATAGGTCCTCCTCTGCAGGTTTAGCTTTCCAGCTGTTTGTACACAGAAATGATATGTAAATGATGATAATGGTCCAGAATGATGTGAAATGGCATATTTCTATTGGAGAACACAACATTTTCTTGAGGTAGGAGCCCTCATACATGTTTTTAAATCAGATATAAAGCGGGGTGCACTTTTCTATTGCACAAAAAATAATTAGCTTCACCTCTGCTGCTACAGCTCCAGGAGAAACACTGAAGAGTAATTAACACAATGCTGCATTGAATCTTTGAAGCTGAAACACCAGAACAATGTTTGCATGTCTGATTAAAGGACTAAAAGTTTCATCTGCAAATTTAACAAACTGTTTAATTTATAACAAAACATGTTTTAATCTGTGAAGTAACTAAAGCCATCAGAGATGCAGTTTAAAGTACTCTGAGATGTACTGCAGCAGAAAGTGTAAAGTGGCACGAAAAGAAAATACTCAAGTAAAGTACAAGTACCTGAAGTACTGCGCTTGAGTAAACGTACTTGGTTCCACTGATGGGAAATTCTCCAGAAGTCGTATGAACAGATGCTCGTGCTGAATGAGGCTATTGTTTTATTATTATTATTATTGTTGTTGTTGCTGAATGAACCTCGCCTGCAGCCGATCCTTCAGTTTGTGGCGTCCAACACGGCGTTCTGCGCCCTGACACCGCTCTCTTTGTAGCCCACCATGCAGGGTTACCCGGGTCAGATCCACGCCAACATCGGCCCCGTCCGGACCAACGTGACCTTCGACCACCGGGACTGTGGCGTCACGCTCCTGAAGAATGACCACGTGTTGATCAACCTGCTGGTCGACATGGTGACCAGAAAGAGGAGAGCTGCCAACATCAAGCCCAAAATCCCGTTCACCTTCAGCTACACCAAAGAGAAGAGAGAGCTGGTAACCTCACGTCTGCATCTTGCATATAGTGGACCTTATTCTGATCGATTTAACTTTATTATCCAACAGGAAGTGAGACACTGAAGAGAACCCCCACCCCGGTAACGGGATCAGCTGTGACGTTGATAGATGATAGATATTTATTAGTCCTTTCAGAAATTCATAGTGTATCATACACCAAACATTAGACCAACAAACACACAACTGCTTTACCAACACAAACATCACCCGAGTGCTCTACAAGTTATACTGAGGTGCAGCTCCCCGACACCCAGTTAACTCCTGACTGTGACGTTACAACCCAAACTCACGGTCCAACCAGGAGAACAACAAACGCAAATGTGCACATTTTCAGCTGAGGATCGCGGCGTCTTTTGGCTTCAACTCAACAATCAATCATGATTTCAGTTAAATGCTAAAGTTACTGTTACCTTGAAACAGGTCCGCTGGCAGAACACTGGCTACTTTCTGATCAGGTGCCTTCATGCTGTTGTGGAAGGCCACATAAGTTTAATTTTACGGTGGACGGACTGTAACTTTGCAGAGTTGTTGTTTGTTTATTTAGCTTGAAATAATCCCAGACTTTGGACGCTTTCTTCTTTGTCCCTGACTATTTTCTCTCTCTTCCTCCACTTTGTAAACAGCTGCATCAAATTCCCGTCGTGTTCACACAGCGATGTGCAACAGTAATAAATGTCAATGCGAAACTGTGCGCTATATGGATTAAAGTAATCGATTTAATCAATGAATCGTTTCAGCCCTACTCACTGTACAGAGCTGCTGTTTCCTGTTGGCTTGAAATGATCCCAAACTTGTGACGGTGTCAGGCGATACACAGATGAGGCAGGTTTTAATCAGCGTGGCATTAAGCAAAACAGGCGTTCCTGAGCCAAGGCTGGTCTGGAACTGATTATCAAATCGAGTACAGCTGGTGCTGCAGGTAGTAATGCCATAATAACACTATGGTGGCAACGATATTCATCTGTTCATTCATTCTTGTCAAATACTGACTTCATGCGCATGTCCGTTTACTAAACAGTCAGTGTCAAGTATACGAGAAGCAGCCCACAGAAATGATTTCTTTAGTGCACTCGCAGAACTGCAAAGTGAAACCAAACCAAAACTAACCAAATGTATTAAAAAATGAACTTTGTTTTAGACCTTGGTGCAGACCTTCAGCTGTGAAAGGGCCCTAAAAGAGGTGTAATACAAACACGGCTCCGTCCCTTCAGACAGCAGCACCCCCCTGCCAACCCTTCAGACAGCGGCGCCCCCCTGCCAACCCTTTACGTTTTGTCCCTTCAGACAGCAGCACCCCCCTGCCAACAATTCAGACAGCAGCGCCCCCCTGCCAACCCTTCAGACAGCGGCACCCCCCTGCCAACCCTTTACGTTTTGTCCCTTCAGACAGCAGCACCCCCCTGCCAACAATTCAGACAGCAGCGCCCCCCTGCCAACCCTTCAGACAGCGGCGCCCCCCTGCCAACCCTTCAGACAGCGGCGCCTCCGGCCAACCCTTGACGTTTTGTTCTGGTTGTGTCTTTCAGGGCATCATCACCTGTCTGGGAGCTGAAGAAGGCATCGTGAACTCTGAGGAGCACGGAGAGCTTCCCTTCGACGTCTGTGAGAACTTCAGCGACACAGAGTTCAGCACCGCAGACATCCACAAGGAGGTGGAGTTCACGGTGGCCGTGGTGAGTCTGCCGGACGCTGGACCAGAGGACAGGAAGTGAAGACGTTTCATTTCCTGACGCCGTTGTTCTGTCTCCACAGGTGAAAACTGGAAAGAGGGCGATCAGGCTGATGAGGACGAAGAGGATTGAGGACCAAATCCTGGAGGAGCAGAAAAGACGGGGGGAGGAGGAGAAGAAGAAGAAGCAGGAGGAAAAGGAGAAAAGGAAGCGAGAGGAGGAGGAGAGGAAGAGGAGGGAGGAGTTAGAGGAGGAACGAGAGAGAGAGGCGGAGAGGAAGAAGAAGGAGGAGGTGGCGGCGGCGCTGGCAGCGGCCAAATGCAAAGTGAGAAGCAGAACAGGAGACACTCACAGATTTTAGTTTCACACATTTACACATAAAACACATCTGTAACACCTGCTGGGAACTTCAGGGTCAAATAAACTACAACCTGTCCCAGAAGGCAAAAGAAAAACACAATTCAGTCAAATTCAGGAGTTTAAGGTTTATTTTTAAGTTCATTTTGCTTGAGTTTACTTTGAGGTTTAGTTAAATTTGTTAAAGTTAAGTGTTTAGTAGGGCTGAAACGATTAGATTAAGTAGATTTAATAAAAGTCATCGATGCTTCGTATAATCCATGTAACTAAATAGCACAGTGTTTCGCAGGGACAATGTGTAGTCGAGCCTTTAGTATAACTTGTAGCTTGTGTAACTTGCAGCTGTCTGGTTGTTGGTCTGATGTTTGCTGTATGACACTGAATTTCCAAAAGGACTAATAAATATCTATCACCTATAAACGTGCACAGCTGATCCCGTTACCGGGGGGGCGCCGCCGCCATGCAAAAGTACTTCTTAAACGAAGCATCGATAAATCATTGAAATAACCTATAGAAGCTTTGAATACAAAAGAATCGTTTGCTGCAGCCGTAGTGTTTAGTTTGAGTTTATTTTAAGGTTGACTTTAGTTAAACATTATGTAAGATGTTTTTAGTGTGATGTGGCGATGGCGCAATGGATAAGACTATGATGTGGCGTCCCACCAGTTTCACAGTGTAATTCAGCGACATGGTAAAAGCTGTACATGTGCATTTCTTATGATCACATTACATTACGATCAATAACTATTAAGTTGCCAACAGACATCAAGCAAGTGCGACAACAGAAGACAGAGCGAGCAGCTAATAAGTTATTACTGACTAGTCCAAGAAGGCCAGCTCGCCGTCTGTCCTGCAGCCTTTCGCTCTTTTAGCTCAACCAGTAAAAGCCAGTCTGATATTTACTCTTGTCCTTGTTCCTCCGACGTCTTCAGTCTCTTTCGCAGCCTCTGCCATCATGTCTATTCTGAGAATACCGAGCCGTTGAGTTTATTTAAGAGTGAAGTTTAAGATTGAGTTCAGTTTTTGACTTCATAACTCCAACCTGTACGATTAATAACAAGATGTTCATTACACAGCTTATTTACGTTGTAAGTTTGTCCACACTCTTCAGCAGTTTTCACATTTCTTATTAACTTTTAAAGCTTAAACCAGTTTAAACCCGTTTCTCTCTTCTTCCTTTTCCAAGCGCTTTAATCAGACTGAAGTGTTTCTGACTTCTGTCGCCCTGCAGTGGACGCCGCTCGGCTTCACAATGAGGGACCCCGACACGCTGGACGACATCAGCAAGGAGCGATTTGAAGGCACCGTCCTCAAAGCCATTTCCAAAAATGTAAGAAAGATCAAGAAGGAGCCGGGGGAGGAACGAGGAGGAGGAGGAACTGAGGGCGGACAAACTCTCCTCGCACAGGTACAGAAAGAGTCTGGAAAAGTTCTGCAGTTTGTGACTTTTCCAGAAAATAAAGAATCCATTAATACTTTTTTTTCTCTTTCAGATCAAAAAGGAGAAAACAGATGATGAAGGTGAGAAGGCAGAGGCGGATGGGAAACCTGAAGGAGAGGAGGGAAAGCTGCAGATTAAAAAGGAGCCGGAGGAGGAGGCGGAGAAGGATCAGTCGTCTGAAGCTGGAGGTGGAGCTGCCGCAGGGGGCGACGGCGCTCCGGACCCGGAGATGGGTCGACTGGTGATGACCATCGACGGCCAACAGAAACAGCTTCCCTTCGGTCCCACCGACCTGCTGACCACCGCCACCATGCTGGACGGAGACAAGGTGGGAGACTCAAAACAGACTAACATAAGAACAGGATGGAAACTGTAGACGGGTTTCCCCTTTACAGACAATGAAGGATGAATGCAGCTACAGAGAGAAAACGGCTGCCTTCCTGCCGTCATGACATCATTTTACGGACATTTCCAGTATTGAGAAATAAAGCAACTCGATAGAAACTAGTGAAATCACAGTTTATATTATTATAACTGTTAAATTTACACTACTAGTCAAAAGTTTGGACACAATTAGAAGTTTGTAAATGAAAGGCACATTTTGGTCTATTAAAATAACATCCCATTAATCAGAAATACAGTGTAGACTAGGCTTGTTTCACTGATCAGAACTAAGATGACATAAAAACAGTGTCTAGAATCGACACCACACTGCAGTGTTTCCCATTCATGGACACGACTCGCCACATACTATTTAATATGAGTAAAATCATATTTGAGCGCATGGATTCCCTCTCTCACACAAACACACTGAAACGCTGCCGTCTGTAAATAGCTTCTCTTTGTGCACAGTCTGAATCCAAAATACTTTATTGATCCCCGAGGGGAAATTCTGTAAATGCGCCTCAAGAGGGAGTGTTGCCGGCTTTTCTGCGATTCCTGAATCAATGACGGTAGCACAGCTTCAAAACTGTTGTGCTGATTGAAGAAGATATAAAACTGGCCTTCTTTAGACAAGTTGAGTATCTGCAGCTGTGCGTTCCATCACAGGCTCAAAACAGCCTGAAACTTTCTTCTGAAACTCGTTTTTGTTCTGAGTAATGAAGCTATTCCATGTGAGAAATTGCCAAGGGGTTAGGGTTAAGGTGACTACCTCTTTTACAGAACAGCACAAACGGGCTCTAACCAGACCAGAAAGAGGAGTGGGAGGCCCTGGTGCACAACTGAGCAAGTGGACAAACGCATTAGAGGGTCCAGTTTGAGAAACAGACGCCTCACAGGTCCTCAACTGGCAGCGTCAATAAATAGTACTCGGTGTCAACAGTGAAGAGGCGACACCGGGATGCTGGCCTTCAGGGCAGAGTGGCAGAGAAAAACTCAAGAAAAGAAAAGATTCAGCCATAATCTTTGTTCTTTTTATTGGCTGGAAGATACTGTTCCTAGAAGGCGAGCAGCCGTTTGCAGCAGCAAGGGTCATTTGGGCGGCACGGTGGTCCAGTGGATAGCACTGTGACCCGGCCTTTCTGTGTGGAGTTGGTATGTTCTCTCCGTGTCTGCGTGGGTTTTCTCCAGATGCTCCGGCTTCCCCCACCCTCAAAAACATGTTGGGTTCTTCAGTCAGTGCCTTTGACCAGACACTGATAAAGATCTGGACTTGGTCCCCCAGCGCTGCACAGCGGCTGCCCACTGCTCCCTTGAAGGTTGGATTTCACTACATGTATGTGACAATAAAGTATAACCTACCTTACAACATTAACACTTTCTACACTGTATTTCTGACCGATTTTATTTTAATGGACAAAAATGTTCTTTTCATTCCAAAACAACAACGTTTCTAAGTGTGTCTAAACTTTTGACTGATAGTGGAAATGTGACACTTTCGGGTTTATTTTATCACCACACACACCACCTTTGATAGACATCAGCCAACTCTGGCTAACGGCTAACGTGACAGTAGCTGGTAGTACCGCGCTATTTCTGGTTAAATTAGGTTTGTGTGAGCTCTGTGCTGTTTCCTCAGAAACGTTTGTACAGCAGCTTGAACTGCTCCTAAACGTTGTCTGATCTGTGAAGGTGCGTTTCAACATCGCCACCCATCGAGAGACCAAAGAGGAACGAGCGACCTACGTGGAAATCCTCCCCGAATCCTTCGAAGAGTCCATCGAACAACGTCGACACGTAAGACTTTTAAACTACCTTCTCCTCACATTGTTGGCTAGCAAGTTTGGTTTGCAGAGTTTGAGTCAGAGCAGCTTTTAAATCAAACTGGGACTGGATGAAACCCTGTGAACTGTTTAACAGTTTGTGTGCTGGATGTGTTTTTAATAACCAGGGCATCGTGATCGAGTTCTCAGACGACTCCGGGCTCATCAAGTGTCCTCAGAACCCTCAACTCTACTTCCACATGTCCGAGGTAATAGAGAAGAAGAGTCTGAAGCTGAATGAGAACGTCGAGTTCAGCGTCGTCCCGGTGAGTCTTCCTCATTTTCAGTTATAGTTCTTGTGGCTGTGGTGCTTTTTTAAAAGGAGGGTTAGGTTTTAGAAACAAATAAATACTGCAGAAAGTCAGATATCCTCAGGACAAGAAGCCAGAGTTCGTTGATATTCATAATCAGACCTACCCAGACCCTGTGGCTGCAGGTGAGTCAGAACCACGACCAACCACTAATGTGAGGACTTCACTCATCTCTTCATCACATCATTTGAAGTTTTGCACTGGTTTACCAATTGATATTTTAATGTCAGGTAAGATGAGTCTTCTGTGTGTCTGAAAGTTTGATTTACATGATGTTATCCAAGTTCAAGGCTTTCAGAAGAATAACTTCCTAACTTCAGATTGTGAAGTAAAAATCAGCAGTCTGTGTGAATTTCTTCCCATGAAGAAATAAAGCAGTCTTTTCCCCCCAATAGGTCAACAGCTATGTAACGTAGCTGCTCGTATTTTCTATTCTGATGTCAATTTTAAAGATATTTACAAGTGAACAAGTTCTGAAAAGCAGCAAGCAAGCACTCCTTCCAGAAAGTCTGTAGTTTCGGATAGTGAGGTCTGATAACACTCTAATCACTAAAATACTGGTTATGGAACTCTGGTGTCCTGGTTTAAATGATGTATTTTATCTTGAATATTTCTGAGTAAAAACATGTCCGTTATTGTTTCTCCAAGCATGAAACGGCAGAGGGGGGTAACCAGGCCATTAGGATAAAGCGTTATACCGAGAGCGTTTTCCTTCCCATCCGTAAATTGGGCCGTGTCGGGGCCAACAAAGCAAAGGTAAGGATACTTATATATTTATGATGTGAGAAGAAAGGAATCGCTATTTCTAGGTTTTTTGTTGTTAATTCATTTTTTCAAATCCATCTGGGCTCATCAAACGTAAAATTACAGAATTCATGCTTAAATTTTATTTTCCTGGACTTTTCCACTATTTTGCTTTTAGCGTTATACATGCCGTTATCATACATCACATAAATTGATATGCAAATTATTTGTATTATATTAACAAGAGAAGAGTCGTCACCTAAATTAATTTACCAGTTTCTGTTTACCAGTTCTGTGTGAATTTAACATATGATGAGGCATTTTTGTCTCGCAATGTCGGCAGAGGTATTTATTTTTCTAACTTAGCCTAATATGTGTTTATCTCCTTTGGTAGATGACCATCAAGCTACCAAAAGCTTTGGAAGACACGGAGTGAGTAATGAATTTATTTCTGTTATGTTCGAACATGATCAAGTGTGCAGAGAAGAATGCCATACACATATGTTTACCAATTTTTATATATATAAAAATAATAATGACCTATTTCAAATTGGTATAGAAATTTTGTAAAATTATTCTAATGAGCAAAACAACGTTATATTTCAGGAAAGAAAAACCAGAGACGGACAAGCTGAAGGCAGTGGTGAAAAATCTTAGAACGCAGGACAACAAGACCAGTATCAGCAGAAGGGATTACAGTGCCACACGGCATAAATACGGGCGTAGCAGAAGTAGGAGCAGAAGCAGGAGTAGGAGTAGGGCCAGGAGTAAAAGTAGGAGCAAGAGTCCACCCAGAGACCAGTTTGGACGTATCATCAAAAGGAGATCGAGCACCAGCGTTGACCGTGACCGCAAAGGCAGCAGGAGCAGGCGAAGCCGAGAGAGGTCAAAGAGGCGCACCAAGAGCCGCAGCAGGAGTCGCAGCCGAAGCAAGAGCTCCAGCAGGAGCCGCAGCAGGAGCAGGGAGAGAAGCAAGGACAGGGCTGCCAAGAAGAGGAGCAAAATCAGCAAAGAGAGAGAAGATAGTCACAAAAGGAGGAGGGAGTTGAGCCCTCCTCCCAGACGTGTTGGAGTCATGGACGACGAGCTGGCGAGGAAGAAGCGGGAGCTGGAGGAGCTGAACGAGATGATTGCCTTCAAAAAGTCTCTGGTGGACCCCAGAGGACTTGACCCTGGACAGAGAACCTGCATAGACTACGACCATGGCAGGATCGCCGTCCCACTCGCTGAGTACAAACCAGTCCGGTCCATCCTGAAGAAACGACCAGAGGGACCGGAGTTCCACCATCGTCCTCCTCATCCCTATGATGATCCTTATTATGACCGGTCATACAGTCCTTACCAAGATCGGCGGTGCGGTGACCCCTACGGTGATCTGTACGTTAGCCGCCCCTACCCCGATCGCCCCTATGGTGACCGTCCCTATGGTGACCGCCCTTATGAAAATCGACTATATAGTGAAGCTCCCTATGTTGGCCCTTCGTCTGCTAGCCAGCGATACACAGATCGCTATGATGTTTATGATGAGCCCTATGACGATCGCTACAATGACCCAGCATGTGCCGACCAACCTTACGATCCATATCGTCCTGTCAAACGTAGCCAGTCTCCAGAACCCCTTGGTCCCTCATCATCTCAGTCTGGCCGAGTTCCTGCTGCCTCCACCCAATCTCCCTTGATGCACAGTGTTGCCTCTTCATCTTCCCAACCCCCTTTCAAACCTCCTTCTCCCACAGAACCGCCTCCAAGAAGCCCTTCTCCCAGACTGAAGAACACAACTCCACGCCAGTCACCTCCAGCTGAGAAACAGCCCCTTGATCGCTTTCTTGATATGCTTAATAAAAAGGTGGATGCTGAAAAGAAATCAGAACCGGTTTATGTGAATGATGACCTTTTGCCTCATGAGCGGGCACTTCAAGATGGCAGGGGTTTCTCTCGGATTGTGGGATTGGCTCAGGAGCAACCCACCAGCAGTCTCGCTCGAGAAGGGGAAAATAACCAAACTAACCCTAAACGGTCCTCAGTAGAGAGGATAAGCGAGGAACCAAAGAGCAAGACGGAGCCCTATGACAAGATCCAGAGTCTGCTCCGTACTATTGGCCTGAAGCTGAGTTCAGGAGATGTGTCCAAACTGGCAAGTCGAGCCCAAGAGAAAATCTATAGCCCAAAGTCCTCATCCACAGAGAGAGAGACATTGTCATCCCCAAGGGAAGAACTGCGAATAAATAGAACCGGTTCTGTCGAATTGGATCACATCCATTCCCCCTCTAACGCCAGGTCCTCCAGTTTGGAGCCACTCAGCAGCCATAAAGCAGTCTCGGAGTATGAAGGATTCCTGGACCAGCAGGAGATGGAGGCACTAAAGAAGGCACAACAGTTGCAGAGTCTTACCAAGACAATGGGGAGCGCACCCTCAACCACTCCTCCTCTGAAACCACCTTCTGGGCCTCCTCCTGCTCACTACCAACATCCACCCCCACCACTCAACTGGACCCTTGGTGTCTCTACCCAGATTCTCCCAGCACAGAGCTCCACAACCCCCAGCACGGGCACTCCAGCCCCTCCTGCAGCTGGTCAACCACCCCAAAGATTTGGACTTCCTGTGGGACTTCCCCCTGGACCCCCTCCTGGACCTCCTCCACGGCGTCCTGCACAGTCTCCTCCAGGACCCCCTCCTGGACCTCCTCCACGGCGTCCTGCACAGTCTCCTCCAGGACCCCCTCCTGGAACTCCTTCCCGGTACTCTCCTGTACAACCTCCTTTCACTCCACCCCCCAGTAATGCAGTCTTTCCTTTTATTGGCCAGCCTCCTACAGCTTCATCCATCAACTCCTCCAGTCCTTTGCAGCCTTTAACCACTGCCGCGTCAACACCAACAACACCGGCAACATCAAGTCCTACTTGTGGTGACCAGTCAACCATCTCTACAACAGTTGCCAGATGCCTGAAGGTCATTGAGACGGTGAAATCTCTGGCTGTGCAGCCACCAGCCAAACCTGTCAAAACAGTCCAGTTCAGTTTACCTACAGAGTCTCCATCATCCTCCAGTTCTCCGACCTCTGCTGAGACAGATGATGAGATAAAGACTAAGCAGAAGGAGAAGGTATGATCAGCTGGGGCACTACTGTACTCATATTTTACTTATGTAAAGTAAAAGTAAACAGGTAGTGTTGGATATAGTCAAGAATTAAGATAATGCTTTGGGAAGAGGTAACGGTGTTATATTGCACTGGGGGGGGTGTTGACTGCTGAAGTACAATTCCTACAAGATGATAACTGATTCTTCTTTGTTAAAGATTTGCATCTGCATCTGTGTTAATTTATGTGCATGTATTCCTGAGGTAGAAATGTGACCACCGGTAGAGATTTAGCAATAACGTTATCCCTGCCTTTGCCTTGCGCTCCGTCATTTTGCGAAAACAGCGATTTACCTGCCGGTTATAGGCTTGAGGCTGCGTGAACTCGTTCGGTTAGGACTTGAGTGTAACAGACGTTCATTTATATGTAAAAGTCCAGCACCCCTGCTTTAAGTTATTGGGGTTAATGACTACTCATGCATACGGCTAATTTTCAACTGTGGTACTCTGCTGGGAAATGCAGTGACTTAAACCAACAGTGAGTAAGATATAGTATCAATAATATGTAATGTATGTTTTTTTAGCTATGTGTAGAGGAACACTCCGCTAGCCACTAGGCTATTTTATGCCGTGTAATATGCCATAGGCTTAAGCTAATGATGACAGTTGTTTTGTCTCTGAACCCTGACAGTTAAATGTTCTCCACCTGCCCCTAAGCAGACCGAGGGGAAACACTGCTACTGCAACTAGTCTCTCTGCTATAAATCCGGGGCAAGCTATGTAGCACATCAGGGCTAGTTTCTTGCATCATTAGTTACTGTATCATGAGTTATACCATTACCTTGATTTAAAATGACACATACCATGATAAAAGATTTTGGCCATACCGCCCACGCCTAATTCCCAGGTAATATAAACACACTTGTGCACTTAATAAACCTTAGAAACAATGAACACTGCCATGTTTCACCTGCATAAGATAAAGCCATGACAATGCATTTGTTTATATTTGTATTTGTTTATGTTGCAGCTGGACATGTATAACCAGCGGGTTTTGGAAAAGAGGGAGCAGCAGTACAAGGAGATGCTAGCCCGTAGGAAAGGAGAGAAGAACAAGGATGGCACATTGATCCTTCCAGGTATCAGAACTTTGTTAATTACATAAATTAAACTTAACTAGCAACCTTTGATTTACAGGCATTTGTGAGTAAAGCTTCCAGTAAGGTTATGTTCTCTGCGTGCTAGTTCTTCAAAAATATAAATGCATTTTCAAGTTAACATTTTACAGCGGCATGCCATTTAGGTTACTTTTAGGGCTAAAGACAGAAGATAAACACCTTGTTTTCTTTTTCTTTAACCAGACAGGTACTTTGAGCCAGATTAATGGTTAGCCAGACATTATTGATTAGAGTAGATATGTTAAGTTTTGTCTAGATCTATCTGAAGTAAACGTATCATTAGCAAGGCCTAATTTTCCCGCTAAGCTAGATTTATACTTCTCCGTTGAGGTGATCTTGCGCTCTCACTGTAGATTTACACAAGATGGTAGGTGAGTGACAAGGAGCTGTAAACTGCCTTCAAGATTACCTAGACATCTTGAGTGCGTTACAGCGCCACAAAGGTCAGTCGCTCTTCTGCCGCACATGTTACCTGAGCCAAGCGGTTCGTCCCAGCAATCAAGAAAAGAAGCCAACTGCAATCTCAACGCCACAAAGTAACATCTTTTTCCTCTTCATGTTACTCCATTGGTGTCTAGCTTTAAAGGAACCCGTTTGAGTGCTACAGTAGATAGTCAGATGAGATTAGGAGAGGTCAAGTATAAGTATTGTTTGACACTTCTAAATGCAAAACTTTATTTTATTTATATAACTTTAATTGATTAGTGTATTTAAACAAATTAATCACAATGCTTTACTGTGAGGCTATGAAATTCACCAAGCATTTGATACCAGCTTGGGTACATGATGACGTTCAGTACTGGAAATTACAGAAAAGTTTTGGTCAGTACCAAAAAATTATTTATGTATGAGACCTGGCCATAGAAGTTAGCTAGACATGTAGTTTCCGTGATACTTTTCAGACAAGTTAGTTTTGCTGGGTTTTGGGTATTCGGCTTCATAAAATTCAGATACACACTCAGTGATCACTCAGAGGTACATCTTCCTTCGCCAAATTGTGAATCTCATTCGTGCGCTTTGATGGAACCTGCAGTGAGACAGCTGGAACTGCCATGGTATCTTCCAAACTACAATGTATGGAATATTTTGGTATGGATCCAAGAACCGAAATACCTTCATGAGAGCAGTCAAATATGTTTTGACATGTTCAGTCTCAGAACATCAGAAAGACAAGTCATGTAACCTTGAAGAGGGTTTTGTTTGAGACACTGCTGGCTTTGACTTTGTGTCAGTGTAAAACAAAAAGATTAAGCCCCAGTGGTATGTTATCCTTAAATAGTTTTCATCTAGTGTGCTTATACTTTAACCTCCTAGTATATCTCATAATGTTTAAGTTGGGATAGGTGGTCCCCCAAAACTATAGGACACCTTTGATTGCGTGGACACCCAATATTTCTGTGTTCCATTATTGACTACCTTTCACTACACATACATCCTGTTTCAGTAGAACTTCTGCTTGCCATTAGAACTCAAGAGTCTATTCATATGGAAAACTAACTCTACAGCTATGGTCCAGGGGACACTTTGATCTAGAGAGATGCTAAAGGATACTGATGACGATTTGTCAAACTAAATCTTTACCTAAATCACTTGGAAACGTGTACTTCAGCAGTGACCACTGAGTGTAAACCCAGTACAGCTAGCTAAAATGCTATTGCTAAGCTTGCATTTGATCGGTTGTTCATTGTTAGTAAAGCCTGTAACGCCATGTTGCAGTTTAAACGAACATAGAACTTAGCTTTAGCTGTCTACGAATAATAATGTAGGAGGAAGCCTCACTAACAGCTTAGTCTGTACTACTGTTTGTAGTACTTGGAAGTAGCACTAGGTATTTAGAACTTTATAAGTACAAATCATTCTTTCTTAAAATTGGTTAGTGGCTTGCTCATGCCAGCGGGTTATGTAGCTGACATTGTCTGCTACAACAAAGACATGAAATACACTCAAACAATACCTAAAACTTTATTAGGTCATGTTTTGAGCCTGATGCTGACTGCATGAAGAACACATCTGGTCCAGGACACAGTAGGTCTCTTAGGTTTAGATGGCTTTTACAGACATGGCTTAAATAATCCAGGAAACAGTCTAGTAAGAACTGCCTAGATGTTAACATCTAGGGTTGTATTGTTAGGAGTAACTATAAAGGTCATTCCAAAACTAACATACGATAATGAAAATTCAGAGGGTAAAAACTGATTTCTGTCCAGAAAATGGTTTATGTGAACTGTAGGAGTGGTTTTGCCGTCGACTTTCAGAAATTACAATTGCATTTTTTGGATGATCACATCATTTCATACAGCTGTGAAATCCAACCAGTCCTTCCATCAGGGAAATTACAAACAACTGTTTCCTTTTAAAGAGACAACTAGTTTTTAACATCTAGTTTTTGAACTCTGGTCCATCGACCAAACGGAAATGCAAGCCATGTTCATGAAAGCCTTACGAGTGTTTTACTGAGCCTTTATACATCAAGTCCTCACATGTCCAGGCATAACTGAAGCTGTTAGAACAGCTTGCATTCTGATATAAGTTTGCAAACTGGCAAATGTGGTAAGTGTTTGTGCCAGGTCCAAGTAAAACTGTTCAGGGTAAGTCAAGTTTGCTCAGTTCTGTTTGTGTCAAACTGAATGGAGTGTAGCCGCGTTTCCCGGATATCCAGAAAAGTGACATTTAACAGAAGATCCAGAAGACTCCTCGTAATTGTGACTACTCAAAGCGTTTGATTCATTTACAGTGAAAGAAGTTCGTATTTTACAAGGTAAAAAGATTTTTTTTGTCAGTTTGTCAGCCAGGTAATACTGTTTTAACAATAGAGCTAGTACAGAATACAGCTAAAACAGAATCTATGCTATGGCAGGTTGAGTCTGTCCCTTGAGTTGTGATGCCACTGTTGGTCACAAATGAGTTCACATAACTTATTTGGTAATTAAATTTAAATGCCATGTTTCTTAAGGCCAATTTATACTTCTGCGTCAAATCTATGCCGTAGGTACGCCATAACCTGACGCTCACAAAACCGGTCGCAGCTTAGTAGCGTCGCATTCCTGCCTACACATTTCCGTGTTCTTGTCCCTCACCCTGTTCAAGAGTTGTACATACCACCTCTTCTGACGCCTTCTCTCTTCTCTGCTTTTCTGTAATTTTCCTAAAAAAGTAACTGCTGTTCAACGTCGATCAGCTCCAATTCCAACATGATCTGCTCAGTTTCTGTCGCCATTGTTTTATAGTAGCCTACACCAACGATAAAGAAGAAACTCAACACAATGGGAACATAGAAAGCCCACTGCCAGCTAGTGCTTTGGCGGCGTCACTGTAGAGTGACGCAGACACTGACACCAACACCAGGTATGACGGTACGTATCGGCATAGACTCGACACAGAAAATTGGCCTTTCAGCAGAGCTTATGTTAGCTGTGTGGAAGTAGTGTTGCTAATTAAAGTAATGCACACTAGCTTTTTCATCTGAAGTTGGTGGCACAGTTAAATGTATCGACATTTAAACATATGCTTTTGATTAATTGTATAACTGTTAGTCCAGTTTTAGTCCATGTCATTTAGTTGATTTATGCTAGGCCAGGCTAAAGTCATTGAGTTATTGTGTGGCTGAGGTCATCACTGATAGCAGAGGCGAGGATGGGATGTCTGAAGATATCCCCACATCACTGAGATCATTTCCGTATTGCAGACAGGTTTCTGATTTAAATCTGAGCCCACGTAGGGCTCTTCAGTCAGATACCTTAACTGTATCAGACGTCACTTATCAGCAGTCTGTCATTATCGCAGTAAGTGTCCAACTCTAAATACTATAGTGCTTCTTTTAAATGTCAGGATCATTATTAAGAATATGTTGAGTAATGTTACGCAGCATCTTGTCCAAGCTAAGTTTGTTAACTTGTTAATCAGCCTAGCCTACTAAGTAAGTGTATAACTTCTTAAGCTCATTAACTTCAATTCAAGGCTTTGAATTCCCTTTTCCTTCCAGTCTGTAAAACTATCTACGTTAGCTCTGGAAGCTAATGTAGAGATTTAAGGGCAGTTGCATATCGTTAACTTTAGTAATTTCAGACATGACTTACTGGTAGTCTTTCGTCAACACGGTAAGTAACTCCATACCTAACATAAATGAATAATTCTAATTCTTAACCATAATTTTAAGTGACATGTAGCATGGGCTAAATGTACCCACTGAAAATGTATATCACATCATTATTTTTGAGCTATCAACGTAAATACCTGTGAATGGGACCATGGCTGTGAACAAGCCTGTCCTTTCAGTCCATTTCCATTTGATCGCTTTATCTTCAGCCAATAATGTTAAATCGGTTATTTCAGAACACATATTAGATTTAAATGTGTGTCAAGGATTTCAGCACTACAACCCTGCTGGTTGAGATCTGGGGGTCTTTACATGGTCAGTTTTTATGTTCATAGGATGTTTAGATGTAAGATAATACAGGATATCATGCTAACAGGTGCTAGAATATGAATAACTAGAATATGCTAACTTTTAGACATATTGCCAGTCTCAGGAATGTTTTTAGTCAACTGTTTTGCTGATGTTTCAGTCTGTGAATCAGGACAAACGCTGCCCTCCATGTCTCAGTTGGTGTCTGAACACCTAACGTTTGCAGTTTCATCACCCAAACAGTAGGCCATCTGTCACTCCGCTCACTTATTCGCATTTAAATCCACTGTGATCACATCGCGGGTCTCATCTTTGTCTTTAAATATGCTGCTCAGGTAACTTTCATTTACATGTGCCATGTCGCTGTGACTTATCACAGGACTGACTGCCAGACTACCAGTCTAGATCAGCTTAGTGGAGATGATGGGGTCCAGTATGGAGTGAGTGAACAGAAATGGAAAACAAAAAATCTCAGACAATTTTTAAAATGTTACAGATGAATGGGCCTTTTAATCAATTTTTCAAACACCCATCAGTCTCCATGCACTAGCCTCCCCACTCATGGTTCTTAACAGTGTTAATACCCACATTATCATAAGATCAACATATTAATTTTGGGACACAATAAAAGGGCAACTTCAATTGTCTGCTACTTGAAACATACAACAGATTTCCAATTTTTACAAAATTAAGTATAAAGCCATACATCCAGTTACTTTATTTGAGATTAATTCCATTTTCTTTTCTCTAAATGAAATACTGGACTCTGAATACATTCCAGACCATAAGAAACGGTATGAGGAAGAGTAGAAGTTAGTCAAAGTATTGTACTTTTAGAGTTGGAAGTTGAAAAGACATTTGTGCTTTGTTGGCATTTTTGTTCCGTATTATGTACACATACACAGCCAGCATAGACAAATAAGGCATAATTTAGCTAGGGAGACGATATGAATACACAGCTAAATGTCATACAAAGCTATTCAGATCTTTACTGTGAAGTATTTTGTCATAAATTCAGCTTTATCTTAAAGTGATGCAGAAAGGTTTGAAATGGAAAAGTTGTGCTTTGCTGAATGGCATTTATTGTCTTGACGGTGAAGGTAGGTGATCATTTTGATCTCTTGATTGCATTGATTTATCAGCTGGGACATTGTTTTAAAATTCAGCATGTTATTGTCGTCAGTTTCTAAAATTAAACTGAATGTGGTGCATACAAGTTATTAAATACTAGCAAAGATGCATGTACCACAAACATTTTCTGTCATCAGTAAGGTTGTCTTTTGGTTTTACATCAATAAGTTTTTGGGTTATCCCCACAACGGAAAGAGTTAAACTGTTAAGTACAGAACTAGGTTTACTTTCCTGGTGCAGTAATTATTTAGGCCATTAAATGATGGTTGATGGTTTAAGAAGTGTACAGTGGTAATACAGCACAAAGTATTAAAAGTACCGCAAATATTGGTAACCTTTAAAAAAGAACAACTCTGGTTTGACAAAGATCTCCTGGCTTTAGCCCAGCAGTTATAGTCATAGATGTTCGATATCAGTGGAGGTCTGTCCATCTATAATCTCTGGATTTTGCCCAGAGTGGCAAAGACCCTTTTTAATGTTTGTACAGCTGTGTACTTAACATTGATAACTGTCCAACTAGTCTCAGAGCGAAACAAACGCCAGCAAAGGTCTGCAGACCAGTCTAGTAGATCTTTTTGAAACCAGCCCAAGAATTTATGTGCAGTCGTATTAGTCCAGTGCACGACATAGTTTGGCATCACTAGTGCAGACGGTTCTTAAGGCTTTGTGACTTACAAAAGTATTCTGTTAAAATTTCTAGGCAAACCAATCAGCAGCGAGCCCAAGAACGTTTGGATTTGTGGTCATTCGCTGGTGTACTGGGCGGAGTCACGGGCCAAGTCTCCGGAGGTAGGTATGCAGCTGGGCATGGACCCCAGCAAAGTCACCATCTGGTGGAAAGGCATCCAGGGCATGACGTGGCCTCAGCTCCTGCCCCAGCTCCACCAGCTAAAGGTTACCTGGCCTAACCCGGACATCCTCATTATGCACCTGGGCGGTAACGACCTGAGCACCGACAGCCCCACCGAGCTGCTGGCCTCAGTCAAGAAGGACCTGACCTCTATGCGGAGCATCTTCCCGCAGTGCATTCTTGTGTGGTCCAACATCCTCCCTCGGAGGGTGTGGCGCCACTCCGCTGACAGCCACGAAGTTGATCTGGTCCGAACCACGGTAAATCGCAGGATCCAAAACATCATCTCAGAGCTGGGCGGCACCTCGCTGACACACGACAACATCAGGTGCGGCGCAAACACGGGTCTGTATCGGGCCGACGGCGTCCATCTATCCCCCAAAGGCATCGATGTTTTCAATCTGAACCTGCAGGATTTTCTGGAGAAGTGGGAGATGGAGGTGAACTAAGCCCTCGGAGAAAAGTTAAGAGGTGGATCAGTTATTTTCTGTTGTTTTTATGTTCTTTTATTTCTAATGATAGCTAGGCAGACGCATTGATTCAAGTAACTGCAGCGACTTCATTTAAGCTCATAAGTCCATCTAGAAAGTGTCCGCTCTTGTTAGCAGTTTTAGCTTACCATGTAGGAACAGCTGTTGTACATAATGAACATGTTGGTCCGTCTTGAAACAATAAATACGATATGAACTAATCTGCTGTTTCTCCGTCTTTCTATCTTAATAAACCCGATGTCAGAACCTACAGTTATGAACATAATTTCTAAGAAAAGTGCCCGTTAAGTAAATGTTAATGTGTGTGGAGACATTTTTGAAGATATACACCCATTTTTAGGTAAATGATAAACATTTTTATCAGTTTATAAACTTGCATTGTATTTGTTTTTGGTTGAAAATAAATGGTTAAGTAGATTTTTTTCTGCTGCTTCTTTTTAGTGCTTTTATTTATTTTTTTAATTGTGAGTCATATTATAAAATGTAGTATATTATCAGAATTAACATAAAGACCAAAAAAGGACGAGACCCCCGTCCTCCACAACATTTCCCGTATATCTCAGACGAGTCAGCAGTTGTAATTTTCAAAATTCCGCTTCTTTATATGATTCAGTTATATATTAGTACCACTGTTAACAGTTGATCCATTGACCAAATGATATGACTGAAATGCTTTCATTCATTCAACATTCATTAATAAAAATAAGCATCAGTCATGAGTTGCTGGAAAGAGATGGTGAAAACATGTAAACGTGTCCTGCTTCTTCGTTGGTGGGGTACCTTGTTTTTTCAGTTACAGGTGACACTAAACATTGAGAGATAACATCAAAAGTTATGCAGTTAATTATCCTGTGCTGGAACATGTTTACAGCAGATGAATGGACTCCCTTCACTTCTGTTGTAGACCACATGATTAACCCCTGACAGGGTTTATTTTGTATTTATTTAAAGTTCTTTTGCAGCATGTCTCATCGTCCCACAATTTAACTTTTATGTAGTCTGGTATTTCTTATTAGATGGTACAGAATAGAGCTGAGGGAGCATGCAACAAAGATCTGGAACTGTGGATGTTGAATTCAGTGGTTGGTGTCTTAAAGCCATCAGGAAGTAGAAAACGATATATAATTGAACCAACATTATCGAGCTGATTACTATTCATAATTATCACCCAGCACTTCCTGCAGTCTCTTTATTCTCCACTGAAGTTTCCAAGCTGTGTTGTACCTATTGGAGCCGACCAGGTGAGTTTTTGTTTTCTCTGCAGGTTCCAGCCTAGAGGGATCTCAGGAGGACTCCAGGACTCAGCAGGTGAACTGAACGGGAACCTCTGACTCGTCTGCTCGTTCGGCGCTGCAGCAGAATCTTGTACTCTTCTACGAATATGTAGAGAAATTAAAAAATCTTAGTCCTTCTGTTTTGTCTTCCCATCCACACCACCACCACCACAGAAAACGGCATTTAATCAAAAGAGCCTCAGACTCTTCAGGGCACCAACGTCTCATAAAACAATTGTAATATATCTTCTTTTCGGACTGTATGCATAATTTAGCTTCAGAAGGTTGTTAAATGTGGGGTGGTAATGGCGCAATGGACAAGACTGTCTTTGGTGTGAGAGACCCAGGTTAACAATTACCCATTCTGCATAAATTGGTAGTCCAGCTGTGGGCACAGTGAATGTGAAGTTGATGTTATCGGAGTTGACTTACAGCTAACGTTTTATTTACTCCACCATAGTTGGAAGATCCTGCTCGATCCCGCTGCCTTTCTGTTGTTCTGTGAGTTACACAGGGATTTTGTGTTAAAAATGTTGCCAAGGAAAGTCGATGCTGTTGCAGCAAGAACTGCCACAGCAGGTCAGTCAATCGTTCAGGGAGAAAACCAGGCCGTAATTTATTTTTCTCACCTTGGAAAACACAAAGGTCACGTATACATAAATAACTTTAAAATCACACCTCAGCTCATAACGTAAAAAAGTAACAGCCCTTGTAAAGTCAGTTTTAATTGCACATTTACTTTAAACAAGAGAGACGTCCACCCAGCCGCTGCAATACTGTTCATGAGTGTCTAGTGATTTATAATGTTAAAACTCATGCAAAGTGAACGCACTAAGTCCCAACAAGGTCTTTTACAATGTCCGGTTCTGTAATCCAGTCTTGGGCTGCTGAGTCATATAGCTCTATGTTGATTATTGTTATTAGTTTGACTAAGTACCAGTTTTGTTTCTCTTGGTAGGGTCCCTTCTCGTTTCCTTTTCCCATCTTCAGATTTTACTAAGTAAAAACCATTTTAGCCTAAAAACAGCCAAAAGTAAACCACCATCTCAACCGGCAAGCTCACAGGTAAACAGAGCGTGTACCTTCAAACATGGCATCCCGTCCCAACATACACCACGGCGTGATGAACCTTCACATTCCCATTCCATTTATAATAATATAATGATAATCTTTATTTATAGAGCAATTGTGCAAATACACCATAAATGCAAGAGAAAACGTAAGAAACTAAAATAGAAGTTAAAAGTAAAGAGTTTAGTTTTCAGTCGAAACTCTGGAACAGACCTCTGCCCGAGAATCTCAACGTATGTGCTGCTGCGTATGAGACTAAAAGGTCAGCGATATAACAGGGAGGAGAGGCCATGAAGAGATTTAAAAGTAATCAATACAATTTTAATTTTTATTGTCCTCCAAGAGGATTTTATTTTTGTACATAAAATGTACAAATCACAATAGTTTCACTGTGACACAGTGGATGAAGCAGCGCTGCGTTTTGTGTTGCATTGCAGATTCATTTAAATCTGTGGATGTTTGGATATTTTTTTATAGATGGGAACTTGTAGCCCTTGCATGTATGTACATTTTGCTTTGTAGTTTTATATGGATGAATGCTTTGTTTTTAATGTACCTTCTGTGACTTGTGTTATTCTTTGCCTGTCTATAAAGAGAAATATGTTCTGACGCCTTTCTATCAGAACCAGCATCAACTGTTTCAGCAAGGCAGGTTTATTTGTAGAGCACATTTCAACATCCTCATGCTGCTAATTTTTTCTGCTTCTAACATGAACTCTGAGAAAACGAGGTTCACCTGCTGCCTGATAGATCCCACCCACTGACCGGTGCCATGTCTGTATACTTCTACTGTACTACATTGGAGGGTAATGTTCTTTTTACTTTACTACATTTGACCGCTTTAGTTAAATTGCCCAACAGTTTATAAACTAATATAACTAAAGTATCTGTACTAAATTAGCTCCACCTCGACCAGCAACAATTTCAACATGCTCTGACATTTATTATTAAGTGGCCATTCTGCATAACAAGTACTTTTACTAACTTTGTTATATAATAATACTTCAGTACTTTTACTTCAGTGAATATTCAAGATGCTGCTACTTTTGTTTATGTAGAAGATCTGAAAACTTCTTCCACTTCTGAAAAATAAAATTGAGTTGCTTGTTTCAGAATTATTCAAGTTTGTTTTTGTATATGAATATAATATAATATTGGCATTAAATAATTTCAGACAATTTCACAAAGCACTGGTATCCTGTAGTTTGTGTTAAATTGTATTGGGACGGTTACTGAAACTGACTGGATATGGCACAGCTCCACCTAAAATATGTTTCACCAGCCGCCACTGGGTATGCCACACCTGTGAGGTGGATGGATTATCTCGGCAAAGGAGAAGTGCTCACTAACACAGATTTAGACAGATTTGTGAACAATATTTAAGAGAAATAGGGCTTTTGTGTACATAGAGAAAGTCTTAGATCTTTGAGTTCAGCTCATGATGAATGGGGGCAAAAACAAAAGTGTTAAGTTTATAATTTTGTTGAGTGTATAATGAAGAAATTGATTACACAAATTTCAGTTTCCGAGAGATGTTTTAACTCCTTGAAAGTCTGAGAGAAACAGCACATTTGAAAATTTCCAATCGTATGACATGGTGTGCAAACTATACCATAGCTTAGCAGCACAACCCGTACCAGAGAGGGACTGGGGCGGTGGAGCGTACAGAGCAGGGAGATTGCGGAGCAACCGGCCCTCTGCGGACGGTCGCTGATCGTTCCCTCTGGCTGGATGAAGTCTGACGCTCCGCCTGTTCCATGACGATAGAGAAATATAGAGATTTATGGCAATAAAGCATGCTGTCATTATATTCCCCCAAAATGTTCCAAATCATGCTTTTAGGGGAGCTGATGTCTTATTAAGAGGAGATAAGCTCCCCTTGGCTCCCCCATAGTTCGCACTCTGGCATAACATCTGCTGAGGAAGATCATGATATTATTGAAAGCTCCAGAGCAGCTACTAAATGTGTTTAACTGTGAATATGTTGTGTTGATCCTGTAGTGGGTGGTTCTCCACCAGAAATTTTTGAGAAATAAAGACTTCATTTCCTGCATTCTGGAGAAATGTTCTGCATCAGTTTATGGTAGAAATGTTTTTATTTATATAAAATGAAACAGAAAATTCAGGCGGCAGGTGACAATTCAAAATATAACAGAATATAATGCAGAATAAAGTTGCAATAAAACAAGAATATTGACTTTGCGTCTGACAGTGGAGCTGATCTCAGAGCAGTTCAGACTGCAGCACTGTTGGGATTCCTCTGTCAGTCACTGCTGGATGAAGCTCTCCTCTCCACTCTACCTCCCAGTAACATGGCCCAGTCAGAGCCTCTCCACACACAAGCTGATGCTGCTGCTTCAACCTCTCTGGATCATCAGGACACAGCTGATCCTCTCTCAACACCTCCACCTTTCTCATCCCTCACACTCTGACAGAGATCACTTCAGTCTGATGAGAGAAGAAGACAGAGAGCGGAAGTCATAAATCAGAGTTTACAGAGACTCCCTTCATCAGCTGTCAGTCAGTAATGCAGCACATCCAGTATAAAGACCAGCAGGGACTTCAGTCCTGTTCAGAGCAGAAGCAGAGCGGCTGTGTAGCGCAGCCAGCTTCCTTTCAGCTCTCATGTTAACGTATTGGAGTGAACACACTGAGACCTGCAGAGACTTTGGCCATCAGCTCCGTTTACTCTGCAGGTTTCACTCAAGTCCACAGTGGAAATAAAGTGCTGAGAGTCCCTGAACGCATCATGACTGCAGAGACAGAGAGATATTCACTGCTCACTGGAATGATGGATTTACTGCTGTTAGGGCTCAAAGCTGTTAAAAACCAGCCGCTCAGTCACATTTGAAGATTTCAGCTACTTTGGAAATATTACAGGACAAATCTGTAAATATGGAGTCTGTTCTAAAAACATCTGGACCATATATATGATGTTAAAGGTCCTACAACAGCTAAACATCAGCTGTGCTTACTGGACTTCAGCAGAGGTTCTGCTCTGTAGAAAGACCACATGGTTACTAAATGTAATGATGGTTCTCTGAAATAAGAGCCAGTGATTTGCAGGCTTCAGTCACACTGATCTCAGAGCTGTGACAAAGATGAACTGATCAGTAGTTTAGTGTTGAAATGAGAGAACAAACACTTTGAGATCAGATTTACTGGTCCGACAGTTTGATGAATGAGGACCACTGTCTCTATACATCTTGTGATGCTGTCAGCTGGAATCCAGCTTTATTTCCTGGAGACATGAACACAACAACAACAGTCGTCTTCACATCAACTCAAACACATGATCACTGCCTGTTCTCTCTCTCTCTGTCTGTCTTTCTGTCCAATCCTGAAGCCTGTCACCATTCTCCTCTCACAGCTTCACTGAGGAAAGCAGCCGCTGAGAAGGTTGGAGGTTTACAGGAAATACTGGATCTCTGCTTTGATACTGTGTTTAGTACAATACTGCTGAAACCAGCATGGACTGACTCCAACCCTCTACTGACCTCAGAGTCTCCAGTCTGTAGTGTGGACTCTTCTTCAGATCAGACAGCAGCTTCACTCCTGAACACAGCTGCTTGTTGTTCCTCAGGTCCAGCTCTCTCAGATGGGAGGGGTTGGACTTCAGAGCTGAGACCAGAGAAGCACAGCTGATCTCTGACAAACTGCAGCCCCTCAATCTGAATAAAGAATAAATGATGGAGATAAAAATCCATTTCAAATCCAATCAGATGTGTTCAGGTTTTAAATGTGGAGCTCAACATTACTATGTCCTGATCAAAATATTAAGTTCAGGGTTCCATCATTTGTGTCCAGGCCAGTTTCATTCGTTGTTTTTTTTTAAATTATTCTGTTGAACGACAAGTCATAAGCAATGTCTGAATTTCATCAGTTTAATTTCAGTACATTTTTATCAGTTTCAGGTTGTTTCAAGGACCATTGTGGGTTTTTCTTTCTTTAACAGAACGTACCAACAGTTTTGCTGCTGCTGTATTTTAACCTCATCATCTTTTCAAGTACAAATCACCAAACACATCACTGCTGGGTCAGATTGGAAGCTTACAGTCGTGTCTCTGTGTCTATATGTCTATGAAGATTCTCAGTCATCCAGGTCATAGTTTATCCAACGAAGGTTAAAATCAAGGGCAACTGGACTTGGTTGAAGATACTGGAAGACGTTTCGTCCCTCATCCAAAGGACTTCTTCAGTTCTGACTGACTGGCAGGGAAACTCAGCTATTTAACCTCAGTGGGGTCGTTGGCCCGGGTCATCGATACCGCTGGTTCGTTAGTGTTCCTTGTTGCTGTGACGACAGTCGTTACAGTCGTTGAGACTACCTGTGGCCAAGACTGAACGACCATCGTTGGTATCTTCACCTGAGGCCAAGACTGAACGACCATCGTTGGTATCTTCACCTGAGGCCAATAGGTTACGTTTGTTGAGTTTCCTGGGAAGTGATGAAAGGACAGCATTGTAAGTGGGGGATAAGTGGTGGCGTAGACCCCCTCCCCTGTTCAATGACGGCTTCTCAACCCTGGTGTAGATGCTTCCTTGACACCTCTTTCAAACCATCCATCTTCTCTGTCTAAAATGTGCACCTGGTGGTCCTCAAACGAGTGTCCTCTGTCCTTCAGATGTAAGTAGACTGCAGAGTCTTGACCTGAGGAGTTGGCCCTTCTGTGTTGAGCCATGCGTTTGTGTAGTGGTTGTTTAGTCTCCCCAATATACAGGTCTGTGCATTCCTCACTGCATTGGACCGCATACACTAGATTGCTTTTCTTGTGTTTGGGTGTGCGGTCTTTGGGGTGGACCAGCATCTGTCTTAGTGTGTTCTTGGGTTTAAAAAACACAGGGATGTTGTGTTTGTTGAAAATCCTCCTGAGTTTCTCTGATACTCCAGACACGTATGGAATCACAATGTTGTTGCGTTTGACCTTCTTTTCCTCCCCTGTAGTTTTGTTCTTCTTGGATTTTGTGGCTGTCTTCACAAAAGTCCATTTAGGGTATCCACAGGCTGTAAGTGCCCCCTTCAGGTGGTTCTGTTCCTTCTCTCTGGCTTGGGCGCTTGTTGGTATGTTTTCCGCTCTGTGGTGCAGTGTTCTCATGACCCCTAGCTTGTGCTCCAGTGGGTGGTGGGAATCGAACAGTAGGTATTGGTCTGTGTGTGGGTTTTCTGTAAACACCAATCTGCAGGCTCCTGTCCTCTTCAATGTGTACAGCGCAGTCCAGGAAGGCCAAACTGTTGTTGTGAACATCTTCTCGTCTGAACCTGATGTTACTGTCCACAGAGTTGATGTGTTCTGTGAAGGCTTGCACTTCCTGGCTTTTAATTTTGACCCAGGTGTCGTCCACATATCTGTACCAGTGGCTCGGTGCTGTTCCTCTGAAGGAGTTGAGGGCTTTATTCTCCACTTCTTCCATGTAGATGTTTGCCACAATCAGGGATACCGGTGAGCCCATGGCACAGCCATGCTTCTGTCTGTAGAATCCACCGTTGTACTGGAAATAGGTGGTGTTTAGACAGAGGTCGAGTAATTTGCAGATCTGGTCAGGGCTGAGTCTAGTTCTGTTGTCCAGGATGTTGTCTTGTGTTAGCCGTTTCCTAACGGTTTCTACTGCCTCTATGGTGGGGATGCAGGTGAACAAAGAAGTCACGTCATAGGATACCATGGTTTCATCTGGATCCAGTTTTAGTCCTTGAACTTTGTTTACAAAGTCAATAGAGTTTTGGATGTGGTGAGGCGTGTTTCCCACCAATGGAGCTAAGATGGTGGAAATGTGTTTGGCAATGTTGTAAGTGACCGAGTTAATGCTGCTGATTATCGGCCTGAGTGGGGCTCCTTCTTTGTGTATCTTGGGTAGTCCATAAATGCATGGAATGGCTTCTCCATGTCTATATGTTTTATCAATCTTTATACTTTTTCCTCTTCACTTGCGGGCCCCTGTGTTTTGTCCCCGTCGGATTAAAGATGAACAAATATATTTCAAATGTAATGTAGGCTACAGCCGAATCCACAGATTCCACCACTTGATCCTCCCTCAGAATATGGAAGTTTAGTAAATGATGAGTAATGTTATTGTGTTCACTTCTGGAAACTTTTCACCGCTCCGACTCAGGCTGTTCTCTTTTGAAGATAAATGTGCAGATTTTGCAAATACATGCATTAATATTTCTTGATCTGACAGCTGATTCAGAACGCTGCTGCTCGAGTCCTCACTAAGACCAACAAAGTGGATCACATCAGTCCAGTTCTGAGGTCTTTACACTGACTTCCAGAGAGCTGATTTTAAAATCCTGCTGTTGGTTTATAAAACACTGAACAGATTAGGGCCAAAATACACTGCTGATCTTCTGCTACGTAAAGAACCATCCAGACCTCTCAAGTCGTCTGGGATCAGGTCTGCTGAAACTCTCAGTTCTTTTAAATCCAGGCTGAAGACTTTCTGCTGCTGCCTTTTATTCAGTCTAATTTAAGAAGTTTGATTAATATCTTTCTCTGCACTGTAACTTTAACTGTTTTATCTCCTGTGAATTTTTTATTTAACTGTTTTTAATTTATTTCATTCTTGTTTTCTATTTCCCTGCGTTGCACTTTGAATCGCCTTGTTGTTGAAATGTGCTGTACAAAGAAACGTGTCTTGCCCTACAGCCACAGGACTAAAATGGAGGCCCCGCCTTTTATTGACCTGTTGCCATGGTGAATCATAGAATCAAAGCTCCTTTGATAATGACATGTTTCATTCACCACACACCAGCTGAACTCAGAGAGAACTGACTCAGTTAACTGAACTGACTCTGACTTCATTAATATGGATGTCAGGACCACAGAGCAGAAGTGGTTGAGTTCTGGGGCCGGGGTTTTTTGGGCACAGGGATTATGGTAGTAGTTTTCCAGAGGGTAGCTACTGTGGCAGTCTGGTAGGATTCACAGAAGAGTGGGTGGAAAAGTGATGAGAGTTCCAGGGTGCAGGTCTTTAGCTCACCTGCCTGGATGTTGTCAGGCCCAGGAGCCCTGCTTAGTTGGCTTGGATCTGAGAAGGAGGGAACACTATTGTGGAATATGAGGCTCGTTCTAAGAATTAGAGACTTCTCCTTTGTTTCTGATGCTCTTTTTAGGTGGACAGTAGTCCACTTTTCCACTGGTGTAAAGAGGGGCCCTTTTTTCCCTTCCTGCTGATTCATGTTACAGTTAAAAACGCTCTAGTTCTACTCTGTTATGTGTCCGCTTCATAGTTGGCTTGTTTTGTGTGATGAAGATTTATCCTTTATTACTTTTGCATGTTCCCTGAAGTTTTTATTAGTTGCTGTCTTTAATTTGATCTGGTTGTATTTAGTTGTTGTGTTTTTGATAAGAATCCAAGCCCTATTGTAGCTGAGCACTTAGCCAGGGTGTTCTGGATCCTAAATCTAGTTGCACTTTTTTCTGACTGCCGTGAATGCTCCATTATCCAGGGCTGCTGGTATCTCACCACAGGGCAGCTGAAAAGGAGGACTGTGGCCACAGAGGAACTCATCACTCACTCATCATCAGCCACTTATCCTGTGTACCAACCAGCCAACATCGGGCAAAAGGCGGGGTCCACCCTGGACAGGTCAGCAGCCCATCGCAGGGCCACACATATGCAAACAACCACTCTCATACTCACACCTAAGGACAATTTAGAATCATTAGTTAACCTAGCCTGCATGTGATTGGATGATGGGAGGAAGATGGAGCGCCCAGAGAGAATCCACACAGACACCGTACACAGTGTGGACGAAACCACAGAAGAAGAAAATAGACTTTAGCATTAAGATCCTCAGTGTGTTTATGTCTGCACTTTAGTGTCACCACACCTTTCTCATCATATTAATCTCAGCACAGAAGGAAAAAATGGTGTCTGACCTCAGAATCTCCAGTCTGCAGTGTGGACTCTCCAGAAAACCACACAGCAGCTTCACTCCTGAATCCTGCAGCTCATTGTTATTCAGGTGCAGCTCTCTCAGATGGGAGGGGTTGGACTTCAGAGCTGATGCCAGAGAAGCACAGCTGATCTCTGACAAACTGCAGGTCCTCAGTCTGAATAAAGAATAAATGATGGAGATAAAAATCCATTTCTAATCCAATCAGATGTGTTCAGGTTTTAAATGTGGAGCTCAACATTACTATGTCCTAATCAATGAGCTTTTCCCTAAAATGAGTAGAGGGACTTTGTCATTGTGTTATTGTGGATCATCATAATGTCAGCCTTCTACAGACATCATCCAAATGTCAGCACAACATTCATACACCTATTCATGTCAACACAGATCAATAACAGTGGGCCAATAATATGCACTGATCTCAGGCCAGCGTGTGTTTGTGTGTGTGTGTTCTGAAAGATCAATATCAGTGATCAGACAGTATTTATGAAAACACATTGAAACCAACAGAAACAAAGAGACATTTATACTTCAACAAGTAAACTTGATCAGTTTCAAACAAATATTAGTTCAGAGGATCTTCTGTATACAGATGTGACCATTTACCAAAAATTTGAAACATTAATTTAATGACTAACAGTGGACATTTTCTACATTTTCTTTAAGAAACACAAGTCTTTGTGACTGCAGACTAAATTTAGTACAAGAAACATGAAAATATGAACAAAAGGACATTTACAACTTTATGGATGTCTGTGAAGGTTCTCAGTCGTCCAGGTCATAGTTATCCAATGAAGGTTGAGGTCAACTGGACTTGGTTGAAGAAAAAACTAGAAGACGTTTCATCCAAGAGACTTCTTCTGTTCTGACTGACTGGTAGGGAAACTCAGCTATTTAACCTCTGGGCTCGTTAACTAGGATGCTTGTTCTGTTTCCTGGGAAGCATGCATTTCCTCTTGGCCTCAGGTGAAGATACCAACGATGGTCGTTCAGACTTGGCCACGGGTTATTCTAACGACCATGACGACTGTCGTTACCACAGCCAGGAGCACTAACGAACCAGCGGTATCGACGATCCTAGCTAACAAGCCCAGAGGTTAAATAGCAGAGTTTTCCTACCAGTCAGTCAGAACTGAAGAAGTCTTCTGGAGGAGGGACGAAACATCTTCTAGTTTTTGCTTCAACCATGTCTAGTTGCCCTTGACCTCAACCTTCATTGGATAACTTTATGGATGGAAGTTATGTATGAACAGAAATTAGGTTCAGTTGTTAATTAAACAAATCAAATCTACAATAATAACAGAGAGTCAGTAGCCGTGTTTCCATCAACGTTTTTTAATGCGCATTTTGAAGTATCACATCAGAAAAGATAGATGGAAACAGCAAAATTCGGAATAAAAATCCTTAATTTCGCAATAAAGTTTTACCGCTCGCTTGAGGTGTTTTTTGTGGAAAAAGAGTAAATGCGCTAAATGGGAGATGGAAACACTTTTTCCGAATAGGTTCTGACGTAGCGAACTTGTAACTCACGTCTGATCAGCTGTTTCTGCTGTGTCAGCGGTTGTGCAGAGTTCTGCACGCCTGCTGAGAATTTCATGCACCTTGCGGCTGGTTAACACTCATTTGTGCTGAGAAAAGAGGTGGATGCAAATCTGGGCAGGTAGCCTTCATCATCTGTTCTGCTGAATTATGCATTCACCTCTTAAAGGTCCTTTTCAGATCCTTTGCTCTGCACACTGATCAAACGGGGTTATCACCGCATATTTTTGCTGAATCTCAATGAATGCTGCTTCTACTGAGTGTAATAAAATATTAACGACTCTAAAAGTTCAATAAATATATACTTTGAATCATTTATCCCCATTGATGAACGCCACAAAGGATATTATAGTGTTTTAAAGGATTATTTGGAGGTGCATGCAAAACTCTGCATAACACCCGATATTCCCATAACATGCGGAGACATGACTTGTAGCAACTTGCCCGCTTGAAACACATTTCTGAGGACCTCTCTCTGTTTTTCTAAGATCAATTGCCACCAGGTTCAAGCAACTGGTTTTGCTTCTGGTTTGGAACCCATACGTCTTGTTTATTACTGGCATGTGTAACTTCAACTATTGACATAACGATGCTTGCCGTAGCCTGGTTTATTCACTCCAACAGATAATGGAAACGCAATTTCTATTTGTTTCTTTTTTGCGACATTTCAAAAGTACAATTTGCATGCCAATTGGACGGAAACATGGCAAGTGAACTGACCTCAGAGTCTCCAGTCTGCAGTGTGGGCTCTCCAGAAAACCACACAGCAGCTTCACTCCTGAATCCTGCAGGTTGTTGAGACCCATGGCCACCTCTCTCAGATGGGAGGGGTTGGACTTCAGAGCTGAGGCCAGAGAAGCACAGCTGATCTCTGACAAACTGCAGCCCTCCAATCTGAATAAAGAAGAAATGATGGAGATAAAAATCCATTTCTAATCCAATCAGATGTGTTCAGATGTTCAACAGTGGGCCAAAATACCTGCTCACTGAGGCTGCGTTATCCAATTGGTAAAACAAAAAACATGGAGTGAATTAAACAAATTCTGTAATCATTATTGCTGACTTTACCTTGTTGTAATATGGAGAGTAACAGAGAGCTGTTGTCACGGAGCTAAAGGCAGTGAATTCCATTAAAATGGTTAGTTGTTTACCTGGCGCAAGGCCTCTGAGTTTGCTAGCATCCATTCTAACAGGCCTCAGGATTTTCATGCCCATTTGTATTTAACCTAGCCTAGTTTACTGTGAGTTTGCTAGCATTTATGCTAATTGGTGCTTATGGGTAAAGCAATGCAAAGGTGCTAATTGTGTAAAGCTAATGTGAGCCTGTTGTATTCATATGCCACAAAAGGCTAGCGGAATACTGTTTCATGCCTTTCAAACCAATGAATTATTTTGTTTGTGGGTTATAAAAAGAAATGTTACCTTTCCATACTGTTGCTAAATGGTTAGTTTGTTGTTAAAAATTATGGATTTAATTGTGTTTACTGGAGGATAAAGTTTTTAGTGCATTCTTTCCACGGTTACCGGTGCACAGGGGGATAAATAAGCATGCTAACGCCTTATGACTGTGTCCACCAAAGCGTTTTATGGCAGTTGAAAACGCCAGCTGCTCTTCTGAAAATGCCCAGCAGGGAGCGCTAGCTGGCGTTTTTGAGGCGCAGCGTTTTTTCCCCGACTGCTTTGGTTGCTATGATACATTTGTTGCAAGTAGTTCTACCTAACTATACTGGATGTAAAAATGTCAACACAGAGTAGAGTACTTGCTCTGTATGAAGAGAAGGCTGAAGTGTCGGGTTGGAAATAAGGACCGGCCGGGCCAGTAAAAGACCTGGTCCCTACCCTAACCAACGTAACAAACTCAATAAAATTACTCTATTAGATTTCTTCTTTAGTCAAAAACTTCACTGGAGACGGTCAAGAGTCGGTGCAAAAGAGTTTATTCCAATAAAGAGAAGGTAAACCCGAGCAACATCCCTGCAGGTCTCAGGATGGAACTGAGCTGGTGGTCAGTGAACATCGCCTTATATTCACCTTAAGCTCCACCTTATCTCCTCCTTTCAGGTGGGCGTTACACCTTAACTCCACCTATAGTGTTCGCTGACCACTCCTTTTGGTGAATTTCTTATCCACTACTGCCATCTAATGGCCTTTTTCTCATACTGTTTTACCAAATTAACCCTTTCATTAATGTCTCAATTTCTATTATTACATTACAATTATTGTTACCATGTATCTCTCTTTATATTTTTTACATTACTGGATTAGAAATTCACCAATATGTTTCAACTTCAGTCCCACCGTATTTTTTAAAAGTTATACAGGCATAATTTGACACCATTAAAACTCAAACACTTACAATTGTATTTTTTAAAAGAATTAATAAGGAATAACATATTTGATACATGCATAACATGATTCAATGAACAAGTACATGATTCAACAATGCCAACCATGAGGGTGCTTTGTCTCATACAAGTTTAGTTTCAGCAGTGCAAAGCTTGGTTTCATGCAGTACCAGGCGCCATTAATCACAATGTGTCATGATCTCATTCTTGGCCTCAGTTCGCCATGATCTCAGGCCTGGCGTACGTGACTCACAGCAGGTGCCTTGCTTCCATTGTGTAGGTAACGGTTGGCTAGGTTTTGCCTGCGGGCCTGAGCAGCTGTTCTGCTCATGTTGGCACATTGAAAAGGCACACGTTCATAAATACACAGAGTATAAGAATAAAATATGATAAACACACAGAGTATAAGAATAAAATATGAGTACACACTCATTAAACACTCAGTAGTTAAACTTTACACTAAAAGAATAACAGCAGCGGTCAACACCTTTACCCTGTGAGACCACAGTCATTCTTCCAGTGGCTACACTACAAACACTTCTAAGTAGTTATAACATATTGTAAACCAACAAAGTGTATAAATGTAGAAAAAGAACCTAACAAACAATCTAGGAATTAGGACTTATTCAGCAGAAGCAGGTAGATAGAGAGGAAGGACTCCCCCGTATGTGGGTTCATGTGATTTTGTGGGCGAGGAAACTTCTCTGCGAATACCACTGTTTAGTCCAAGAGCAGTGGTTGGACGAAGCCTGGTTCCAGGATAGTAACTGTTGCTATGGTGTGGTATTTGTCCCGCCCCTCCTCTACTGTGATTGGACAGCTGAGTAAAAAGTGACAGTGACGAGCGCAGCGTTTTTCCCAAAGCTGAACATTTTTGAACTCTTGGCAACCGGAAAAATGCGCTCACCATCGAGCGTGGGAAAAACGCTCAGCGCCTCGTCACGCTGCTGCCGTTTCTACCAGCTTATAAAAATGCGGCGCTCCCATTGCAATGAATTGAAAAAAGACGCTGGCGTCAGAAAAAAACACTTTGGTAGACATGGGCCCTTAATGCCTCTAATTTAAAGTAATACAAGTTGATCAATCCAACGAAGGTTAAAATCAAGGGCAACTGGACTTGGTTGAAGATACTGGGCTTTCCAGTATCTTCAACCAAGTCCAGTTGCCCTTGATTTTAACCTTCGTTGGATAACTATGACCTGGATGACTGAGAATCTTCATAGACAAGTTGATCAATGTTTACATGCAGTTCATGCAGTTTATTTATGATGTTACTAAGGTTTCATAAAACTTGAATTAGAAATGTATGTTTATATGAAAGATGTAATTTTTGATGTAAATGTACTTTTGATACTTGAGAGAAATTCATAGTATTGATACCTTGGGTGGTGATGGTGCAATGGATAAGATGCCGGCCTTTGGTGTGAGAGACCCGGGTTAAATCCCCCACTGTGACCCATCCACCAATGTGTCCCTGAGTAAGACACTTAACCCCCGTTGCTCCAGAGGCGTGCGACCTCTAGCAATTGTGTGACATGTAGCAATTGTAAGCCGCTTTGGATAAAAGCGTCAGCTAAATGTAATGTAAATGTACCTTAGAAGAAACATAAGAAAGGTATTTGAGAGAAATGATCTGGCCTTATTTATAGGTCCTCATGTTCCAGACGTTCTCCCAGAGATTCATAGATTCCCAGTCCAGGTGGCTGGGTGGCGAGCCAACCGTATTTGTGACTGACTTTAGACGGAATGCCAGGATCATCATCTTCATGGTGGTAGGACAAACACTAAAACAAACTAAAAAGGGCCCCATCTGTGAAAACTGAACTCTTGTCAATAAAGGCAAGTGGAACTGAGGATGAACTGAGCTCAAATAAGCTGAAAAGAAAGGGATTTTATTTACATGCACACTTTTTTATTTTAGTTTGTTATTTTTCACGACAGTTTTTATGTATGTACCAGCTCTGTGTATTTAATACACTTAATGCAAACTGTCATGCTGGTGTGATTTTCTTTTTCTTGACATTCATTTCTCAGGCTCTTAACAATTTAGCGTCTTCTGATTCTGGTCCACATTAATCACAACCTCTAAGACTAGTTTAGACTACACCCAACCTATGTACATTATTACTACCTTGTAATAAGGGTTACACTACCTCAAGAGGATGTGCAACTAAATATTAAGTTCAGGGTTCCACCATTTTTGTCCAGGCCAGTTTCATTAGTTTATTTTTTTTAATTATTCTGTTGAACCACAACTCAAAAGCAACACCTGAATTTCATCAGTTAAATTTCAGTACATTTATATTTATTATTAATTCAGTCAGTTTCAAGTTTTTTCAGGGACCATTGTGGGTTGTTCTTTCTTTAACAGAAGGTTCCCACAGTTTTGTCCCCGTCTGTAGCTGAAATGAAGAATGCTGCTGCTGTATTTTAACCTCATCGTCTTTTCAAGTGCATATCACCACATCACTACAGTCGTGTTTCTGTGTCTATATAGTTTTTCAATCTTCACTTGCGGGCCCCTGTGTTTTGTCCCCGTCAGATTAAAGATGAACAAACATATTTCAAATGTAATGTAGGCTACAGCCGAATCCACAGATTCCACCACTTGATCCTCCCTCAGAACATGGTAGGGATGAAAGGATTAATGGTTAACCATGGTTAAAATTCCCGAAGGTTATTATTACCATAAGCATTTTAATTACCATGATAACCGGGTAAGGTTAACCGTGCTATTATAAAGTCACGGCAAACAGGCGCGCATGCGCAGAATGCATCGTGGGTTTGTTTGAGTCAATGACATCACTGCGGAGATTTTAGTCCGGTCGTATTTTAGTTTTTATGAGAGCGCTGAGGGAAACTTGATTGAAGAAAATTACCTTATAGTGAACACAAGGTGAGTGACCTTTTAGCTTTGGTCTGACTTGCTAACAGCGTCTAAACTGAAGCTCTCTGTTTTGCCGCTAAAAACGCTACACGTTGTTCTGTTGCTGTGTGCGTTGTGCGTTGTGTGTCTATTTGTCCACTGCACATGAAAAACATGTATTCTCCTCTGTATTTATGTCAGTTGTTGGGCTCATTGCAGTTACTAGCACTGTCTTCTAAACACTTATTTGTTTTCATGTAATTGTGCAGGAGGTCATTGTATTACGTTTATAATATAAAATATAAAATCTTGATAATACATACTTAGATGATTTTCCCATGTTTACAAAAGGTATTTAGTGTTATTTTATTTTTTTTGCCAATTATATTTGTAGTTTTCAATATAAAACTTGTTGAAATGGTATCAGTGTGTGTCTCAGTACATTTTAATCTTTTTTTGGCACATTTTTACAATACCGTGATAATTTTGGTCACTATAATTGTGATATGAAATGTTCATACCGTTTCATCCCTAGAACATGGAAGTTTAGTAAATGATGAATAAAATGTTATTGTGTTCACTTCTGGAAACTTTTCACCGCTCCGACTCAGGCTGTTCTCTTTTGAAGATAAATGTGCAGATTTTGCAAATACATGCATTAATATTTCTTTGTTGATCCGACAGCTGATTCAGAACGCTGCTGCTCGAGTCCTCACTAAGACCAACAAAGTGGATCACATCAGTCCAGTTCTGAGGTCTTTACACTGACTTCCTGTCAGAGAGCTGATTTTAAAATCCTGCTGTTGGTTTATAAAACACTGAACAGATTAGGGCCAAAATACACTGCTGATCTTCTGCTACGTAAAGAACCATCCAGACCTCTCAAGTCGTCTGGGATCAGGTCTGCTGAAACTCTCAGTTCTTTTAAATCCAGGCTGAAGACTTTCTGCTGCTGCCTTTTATTCAGTCTAATTTAAGAAGTTTGATTAATATCTTTCTCTGCACTGTAACTTTAACTGTTTTATCTCCTGTGAATTTTTTATTTAACTGTTTTTAATTTATTTCATTCTTGTTTTCTATTTCCCTGCGTTGCACTTTGAATCGCCTTGTTGTTGAAATGTGCTGTACAAAGAAACGTGTCTTGCCCTACAGCCACAGGACTAAAATGGAGGCCCCGCCTTTTATTGACCTGTTGCCATGGTGAATCATGGTAGTAGTTTTCCAGAGGGTAGCTACTGTGGCAGTCTGGTAGGATTCACAGAAGAGTGGGTGGAAAAGTGATGAGAGTTCCAGGGTGCAGGTCTTTAGCTCACCTGCCTGGATGTTGTCAGGCCCAGGAGCCCTGCTTAGTTGGCTTGGATCTGAGAAGGAGGGAACACTATTGTGGAATATGAGGCTCGTTCTAAGAATTAGAGACTTCTCCTTTGTTTCTGATGCTCTTTTTAGTTGGACAGTAGTCCACTTTTCCACTGGTGTAAAGAGGGGCCCTTTTTCCCTTCCTGCTGATTCATGTTACAGTTAAAAACGCTCTAGTTCTACTCTGTTATGTGTCCGCTTCATAGTTGGCTTGTTTTGTGTGATGAAGATTTATCCTTTATTACTTTTGCATGTTCCCTGAAGTTTTTATTAGTTGCTGTCTTTAATTTGATCTGGTTGTATTTAGTTGTTGTGTTTTTGATAAGAATCCAAGCCCTATTGTAGCTGAGCACTTAGCCAGAGTATTGGGGATCCTAAATCTAGTTGCATTTTTTCCTGACTGCCGTGAACGCTCCATTATCCAGGGCTGCTGGTATCTCGCCACAGGGCAGCTGAAAAGGAGGACTGTGGCCACAGAGGAACTCATCACTCACTCATCGTCAGCCACTTATCCTGTGTACCAACCAGCCAACATCGGGCAAAAGGCGGGGTCCACCCTGGACAGGTCAGCAGCCCATCGCAGGGCCACACATATACAAACAACCACTCATACTCACACCTAAGGACAATTTAGAATCATTAGTTAACCTAGCCTGCATGTGATTGGACGGTGGGAGGAAGATGGAGCACCCAGAGAGCATCCACACAGACACCGTACACAGTGTGGACGAAACCATAGAAGAAGAAAATAGACTTTAGCATTAAGATCCTCAATGTGGATCAGTATATTATCAGCTTTATTTCTGCACTTTAGTGTCACCACACCCTTCTCATCATATTAATCTCAGCACAGAAGGAAAAAATGGTGTCTGACCTCAGAGCCTCCAGTATGCAGTGTGGACTCTCCAGTCCAGCAGACAGCAGCTTCACTCCTGAATCCTTCAGCTTATTGTGACTCAGCTCCAGCTCTCTCAGATGGGAGGGGTTGGACTTCAGAGCTGAGGCCAGAGAAGCACAGCTGATCTCTGACAAACTGCAGTCCCTCAATCTGAATAAAGAATAAATGATGTATCTTTAGAAGACAATGTTCCTGCTTGAAATCATTGAGTGTTTAATAATCTGTTCAGAGCTGAAGAAGGTTTAGAATTTAGAAGTTTAGAAAATAGAAACTCCAAACACCTGAACCCAACAGGATGCAGGTTCAAACTTTAAAATACAAAAAGGTAAAAAGAGCTCTCATTAATAATGACAACGTGCTGCTACTTCAATAAAGACGTAGTGACTTCACCTCTTAAACTCTGCACCTCCACCAGTGGCTCCATCTATACAAACTCATGTTGTGCAGCCAAACACAAAGAAAAACCCACAGAAACTGATTTAAGATTCCACTCAAGATCCCAAAGTTTCCAAAGATGCCAAATATGTCAGGATGAACTTTAGGGAAAAGTGAACAAAAGAAATCTACAATATTTCTTTTAGGAATAGTGGAGTCTTCAAATCAAAGCTTCTTCACTTTAAACTATTCAGTCAGTATAAGCATCATATAGCTTCAGAACAATGTTGGAAAAAGCAAATACTGAATATATTTGTTTTTGTCTGATAGTTGAAATAGAGATTATTTATTTTTTCATTGTATTTTTATATTTTATTATCATTTATTTATTTAAAACATGATGTGGAATACAAGCTGAAGATCAGGAGTTTATCAGAGTGAATTATCCTGTGGAGATTTTCCTTGTTATATTAAAGGAAGATGGTCTTTTCATAAAATTAAGCTGTCTATTCAGCAGTAAGACACAAATAGTTTTTGAATCTGGATTCATATTTGATCAGCACTGCCTAGTTTGACAGTTTGATCTCAGTTTCACGAGCGCTTCTCTCACGGTGCGAGCGTCCGTAGAAGCGGCCGTGTAAAATAAGAAGTCCAGTCTGCAGTTTGAACAACAGCCCAGAGCCAGCAAATGAGCAGGGAGCTCTGGGTGCAGGAAACATGCTCATTTACATTCATTACCCCCATTGTAATGATAAAAAGCTGGATTCAAATCAGAAAAGTTTCTCTTTAAGCTTCTAATTGTGGAGCTCAACATTGCTCTGCCACAGTCAATGCACTAAACCACAGAAGAAGAAAATAGTCTTTAGCATTAAGATCCTCAATGTGGATCATTATAATATCAGCATTATGTCTGCACTTTAGTGTCACCACACCTTTTACATCATATTAATCTCAGCACAGAAGGAAAAAATGGCCTCAAGAGTCTCCAGTCTGCAGTGTGGACTCTCCAGAAAACCACACAGCAGCTTCACTCCTGAATCCTGCAGCTCATTGTTATTCAGGTGCAGCTCTCTCAGATGGGAGGGGTTGGACTTCAGAGCTGATGCCAGAGAAGCACAGCTGATCTCTGACAAACTGCAGCCCCTTAATCTGAATAAAGAATAAATGATGGAGATAAAAATCCATTTCTAATCCAATCAGATGTGTTCAGGTTTTAAATGTGGAGCTCAACATTACTATGTCCTAATCAATGAGCTTTTCCCTAAAATGAGTAGAGGGACTTTGTCATTGTGTTATTGTGGATCATCATAATGTCAGCCTTCTACAGACATCATCCAAATGTCAGCACAGCATTCATACACCTATTCATGTCAACACAGATCAATAACATGCTGCTGATCACAGGCCAGTCTCTGTCTCAGGGCCTTTCTTATTTCCCTAATGTGTAATTCCTTGATTCTCCATCCTCCTGCCTGTGACCCGGAAATCAATCTCAGTGTGCCATCTTGAAGGACATCTCCAAATGATCAAACTTTCTGCCAATCACTGTCTATCACTGACTATCTCTGTTTGTGTAGCGCCTCATAAAGCTCTGTTGTAACTGCATTCCTTAATGTCATTTCACTTTGATATCACTGATGCTTTTATTGTTGAATGTGATGTGTGGATGGGCAGCAGGATCATAAAAATTAACACTGTGAATAACAGCTGGGTAAAACAGGGTGAAGAGAATCCCCATTAAGAGAGACTCTGTGCACATTTAAGCACGACGCACAGCGGCATATCTTAATGTTTAAATCTCGGTCGGTCAGGATCTGATGTTAATATATGTTCTGTGTTCTTCTCCACATCCAAACACACATTCCAGGTTCATCCAGAGAAACTGTTGGGAGTAAAGCAGCCGTCCTGCTTCTCCATTCTGGTAAATTTGTCTGCACCAATTTCTTGAGGAAACGTCTTTATTTATATAAAAGGAAACACAAAGATCAGGTGACAATTCCAAACATAATATTATAGTGTAATATAATATATGCAGATGTGTTTCTCCTGTATATTAACTTTTCTTGTGTAATTTCATCCCTGCTGAGTCTACATACATGCAGTCATGTCTGAAGTACAACTGAACAGTTGACTAGATAATATTAGGTTATTGTCATCACAAAACTGTAACAAATGTTTAGCAAACAATGAACTTTTGAAAGATCAGCATTCATGTCACCAACCACATATACACGTGGAATGATTGTCATGAATAAAATAATTTATAAAAGCAAGTCTATTAAAGTATTCATCCTCATTGGCCATCATTGCACCTTGCGGCTGGTTAACACTCATTTGTGCTGAGAAAAGAGGTGGATGCAAATCTGGGCAGGTAGCCTTCATCATCTGTTCTGCTGAATTATGCATTCACCTCTTAAAGGTCCTTTTCAGATCCTTTGCTCTGCACACTGATCAAACGGGGTTATCACCGCATATTTTTGCTGAATCTCAATGAATGCTGCTTCTACTGAGTGTAATAAAATATTAACGACTCTAAAAGTTCAATAAATATATACTTTGAATCATTTATCCCCATTGATGAACGCCACAAAGGATATTATAGTGTTTAAAAGCATTATTTGGAGGTGCATGCAAAACTCTGCATAACACCCGATATTCCCATAACATGCGGAGACATGACTTGTAGCAACTTGCCCGCTTGAAACACATTTCTGAGGACCTCTCTCTGTTTTTCTAAGATCAATTGCCACCAGGTTCAAGCAACTGGTTTTGCTTCTGGTTTGGAACCCATACGTCTTGTTTATTACTGGCATGTGTAACTTCAACTATTGACATAACGATGCTTGCCGTAGCCTGGTTTATTCACTCCAACAGATAATGGAAACGCAATTTCTATTTGTTTCTTTTTTGCGACATTTCAAAAGTACAATTTGCATGCCAATTGGACGGAAACATGGCAAGTGAACTGACCTCAGAGTCTCCAGTCTGCAGTGTGGGCTCTCCAGAAAACCACACAGCAGCTTCACTCCTGAATCCTGCAGGTTGTTGAGACCCATGGCCACCTCTCTCAGATGGGAGGGGTTAGACTTCAGAGCTGAGGCCAGAGAAGCACAGCTGATCTCTGACAAAATCAGAAGTGATCCTACAATGGTCTAAACCAGTGGTTCCCAACCTTTTTTCCTTGGTGCCCCCCCTACTTTTATCTAAGAAAAGCTGAGCCCCCCCAACAGCTGACAAAACACGCACACAGAAAAATATTATGTAATTACTAATAGCGAACAAATGGAGTCAAATGACCCCTCCATGGCTCTGTGTAAATCAATGCCAGCTCTTGGTCGGCCTTCACCAACAGCCTCCTGGTGTTTTGTTTCTTGGTATTGTTTAATTCCAAGAAAAGGGGTTTATAAGATGTAATGTTTACAAAATATAGGCCTACAGCTTGCACTAAATTAAGTGTTTTCAACATATACAGTGAGGAAAATAAGAATTTGAACACCCTGCTATTTTGCAAGTTCTCCCACTTAGAAACCATGGAGGGGTCTGAAATTGTCATCGTAGGTGCATGTCCACTGTGAGAGACATAATCTAAAAAAGAAAATCCAGAAATCACAATGTATGATTTTTTAACTATTTATTTGTATGATACAGCTGCAAATAAGTATTTGACACCTGAGAAAATCAATGTTAATATTTGGTACAGTAGCCTTTGTTTGGTCAAACGTTTCCTGTAGTTTTTCAGCAGGTTTGCACTGCAGGAGGGATTTTGGCCCACTCCTCCACACAGATCTTCTCTAGATCAGTCAGGTTTCTGGGCTGTCGCTGAGAAACACGGAGTTTGAGCTCCCTCCAAAGATTCTCTATTGGGTTTAGGTCTGGAGACTGGCTAGGCCACGCCAGAACCTTGATATGCTTCTTACAGAGCCACTCCTTGGTTATCCTGGCTGTGTGCTTCGGGTCATTGTCATGTTGGAAGACCCGGCCTCGACCCATCTTCAATGCTCTAACTGAGGGAAGGAGGTTGTTCCCCAAAATCTGGCAATACATGGCCCCGGTCATCCTCTCCTTAATACAGTGCAGTCGCCCTGTCCCATGTGCAGAAAAACTCCCCCAAAGCATGATGCTACCACCCCCATGCTTCACAGTAGGGATGCTGTTCTTGGGATGGTGCTCATCATTCTTCTTCCTCCAAACACGGTTAGTGGAATTACGACCAAAAAGTTCTATTTTGGTCTCATCTGACCACATGACTTTCTCCCATGACTCCTCTGGATCATCCAAATGGTCATTGGCAAACTGAAGACGGGCCTTGACATGTGCTGGTTTAAGCGGGGGAACCTTCCGTGCCATGTGTGATTTCAAACCATGATGTCTTAGTGTATTACATTTTGAAGGCAGACTAACAGGTCTTTGAGAGTCAGAATTCTAGCTGATAGACAGGTGTTCAAATACTTATTTGCAGCTGTATCATACAAATAAATAGTTAAAAAATCATACATTGTGATTTCTGGATTTTTTTTTTTTAGATTATGTCTCTCACAGTGGACATGCACCTACGATGACAATTTCAGACCCCTCCATGATTTCTAAGTGGGAGAACTTGCAAAATAGCAGGGTGTTCAAATTCTTATACACTGTACTTTACTTGGGCGGCCGGACAGGTATAGTTGCACCTGCCAAAGTATATTTGGCAAACCACTTTAGACTTTTGCAGAGAAACAGTGAGGGAGAGGTTATCTGGAATTACGTCAACGGACACAGTAATTGTTACATTACGGAGCAACAGGGAACGCACCACTGCAGATGTCACCTACTAACGTTAAGTTTCAGTTTCTATCCAAATGCGGTGCACTTGAAAACTGAATCACGGGTGAGTTTATTAAACACGGTGACTTTATGAAACGTACTGCTGATGGAGAAAGTAAGCCGAGACACATACAGAGAGAGAGAGAAAGAGGTGGAACAAGACGGCGTGTTTGCCCTGAGAGACCGGAGATGAAGGCTAGTGTGAGTGTGGGGAGAAGAGCAGAGGAGCAGATTCAAGTAAATAAACTCTAAATTAAGGTGGAAAATTACCTACAATAACCTACTGTTAATACAAATAACCTACAATATACACCGCTACCGAGCCCACCCTCCACCGGCCGCCGCTGCCGACACAGTTGCTCTGTCTTAATGAGAGCTCAACAGTTCTGTCTGTCAGATCGTGGACTTTTGTGTTGCGATTTTGGTCTCTGTTTCAAAACCATTACAGCCCTACTACTAAGTAGTCTGCCTACTATTTTCAGTGAGGAAAAAAAAGTTTTTTTGACAACCTCAAAACAGATAAAGCTTTGGGCACCCCCTGTGATCTCTGGCGCCCCCCTCAGGCTCTAAACACTAACTGTACTGTGATCTGACCTGAGAGTTTCCAGTGTGCAGTGTGGCCTCTCCAGTCCAGCAGACAGCAGCTTCACTCCTGAATCCTCCAGGTTATTGTTACTCAGGTACAGCTCTCTCAGACTACAGGACTGGGAGCTGAGAACTGAGGACAGAGCTTCACAGCTTCTCGCTGAGAGGTTACAGCCAATCAGTCTGAAGAGACAATAATCGACACAAATTATAATGTCATTATTATTAAAACATTATTGTGTCATCGATTCTGGACAGTACAAACAAGAGAGTACAAACAGAACACTTCCACAACTATTGGATCTGTATTTTATCTGTTAATCAAAACTTAAAACACTTTAAATTTGTTCAGTAAAGCTGAAAAATCTGCTTCAAGATGGTAACTGACACTGGCTAAAATCCTTGCTTGTTCTACTCTAGTCAAGATTAAATTTGCAGTAAAACAGGAACTTTTCTGAAGAATAACAACATTTTTGAGCTGCTGTGCATCTGGGCATTTCAATTTCACTTACAAGCCCCATTTCCAGAAAAAATTGGGATATTTTCCAAAATGCAATAAAGAACAGGGTATATACAGGAATCTTGAAGTAAAATTCAATACTTTTTCAACATATCTTAAGAATGCCGCGCCACTTTGAGCTGTAACTGATTAAATCAGCCACACAACTTTAAAAGGGATATTTTTTAGTTTTTAGGAATTTAAATATATTTATTTGCATAACATATTTATTGCCAATATGTCATCAGGTTGTAACGCCACCTAAAATTTGAGGCATTCACCAACTTTCTCTGTTGCCTATAACAGCCTGTAATGGCCAACTGTTTTCTATGTGAAGGACTGGTCAGATTTCCTGCGAAAAGCCACCGTCTTATATAAGCTATGATGTTTATGTACGCAACATTACAGCAAATCATGTGAAACACAGTGTAATTTTATGTTTTAGTTGGTTTAAACTAGATAATGTGAGCTTGCCTGCAATGATATGTGTGAGATCTTTCATCGACCACTTGATCAGTACAACAAAATTCAAATAGGCCAGGAGGGAACAAACTAAGTGATGAATAACGTAAGTAGTGTAGGCGGTGCAGCACAGGCACAGCCTGGAGAAGGAACTAGTCTAAATGACTGTATTAGTAATATTATAATGTTAAATAAAAAGTATGTTGTTAATGAAATAGTAAACTTTAAGTTTTTACTGATTATTCCTGTGTTTTCTTTGAGAGTGCTATCTGCGTGCACAAAAATGTTAAAACAGAGGTAATCACAAAACAGCATATCACTGAAAACACTAGTGAAAAATTTATTGAGACTTTCTCCTCAACACCCGCCCTCTCACGGGTCTCAGTGAATAAGCTAGTAGATCATTTCTGTCACGCTCTGCCGGTTGGCCATCCTTTGTGTTGCACTTTTGAGTTTAGTATCTGCCTTAGTATGTTGAGTTTTGGGTTCTGTCCTGTCTAGTGTCCAGTATCTGCTATATAGTCTGCTTGTCAGGTCAAGTCTCTCTGTTTTCCTCTGCTCTCTCTCTCTGCCTCGTTAGTCTCATGTCTGTCACCTGTGTTGCTCCCGCCCTGCTCGTTAGTCCCTGTGTATATATACCTGGTGTTTCTGTCTTGTCTTTGTCGTTGTTCATGTTACCCCCAGTCTGTCGTGCGTGTACTCTCTGCCTGCCTAACCAGCCTTGCTTGTCTTGTCTTGTCTCGTCTCCCTGTACTTTTGGATTTTGGATTTCAGTTATTCAGCCACTCACCTGTAAGTGTGCTCGCTTTTGTTTGTTTATTAAAACCCTTCGTTGAACTATACCTGCTCCTCTCTGTGTCCTGCGTTTGGGTCCTCCAACCTGCCTCCACACCACGATCGTGACAATTTCAATTCTAAAATTACAAATGTTATTGATGCCATTGCATCAGCCAAGGTGAAGGTGGTCTCTGGTAAGAGAAGATCTCCATGGAGAAATGCCACGCTGGTTAGAACTCAAAAAAGAGAGTGTCGAAAAGCTGAATGCGGGGGGCGGAAAACAAATCTTCAGGTTCATTATGACGTCTATAAAGAGAGACTTTGCATTTATAATTTAGAGCTGAGAAATGCAAGGCGGTCCTAATAATGCACGTGCCCTGTTTGCTGCTGTCGACAGGCTAACCAACCCTCCTGTGTCTGTAGCCTCTGAACTTTTATCCACCAGCGCCTGCAATGAATTTACCTCCTTCTTCACATACAAAATTCAAACAATTAGACAAGCAATCAGTGCCTCCATGTCAGTTACTGGATATGTCTTGTCCCTGTGTCCACTTAAAACAATTCATATAGCATGAGACAATTTGAATCTATTAACCATAAAAACCTGGAGGACATAATACAACATCTGAAATCCTCCTCATGCTGCCTTGATATTCTGCCAACAGGTTTTTTCAAAAATGTGTTTAAATACATGGCCTCAGATTTAATACAAATTGTCAACATGTCTCTCCTCAGGTTTTTTCCCACAGGCCCTGAAAACTGCAGTCATTAAGCCACTCTTAAAAAAGAGGAATCTAGACAGTTCACTAATGAGCAATTATAGGCCCATATCAAATCTGCCATTTTTAAGTAAAATCATTGAAAAGGCTGTTTTTCAACAGCTTAGTGCTTTCTTGGCACTAAATAACTGTTTTGATGTCTTCCAGTCAGGTTTTCGACCACACCACAGCACTGAGACAGCTCTTGTTAAGGTCTTCAATGACATCCATTTAAACACTGACAGTGGCAGAATTTCAGTCTTAGTATTATTGGATCTCAGTGCTGCATTCGACACGGTCGACCACAACATATTACTAGACAGACTTGAAAACTGGGTTGGACTTTCTGGCACAGTATTAAACTGGTTTGAATCCTACTTAAAGGACAGGGACTACTTTGTGTCTATAGGTAATCACACATCTGAGCTGACAAAAATGACATGTGGAGTTCCCCAAGGCTCCATTCTGGGAACTCTTTTGTTTAACATTTACATGCTTCCACTGGCTCAGATTGTGAAAAACAACAAAATATGTTACCAGAATTATGCAGATGACACACAGATTTACATAACCATTTCACCAGGGGACTATGATCCCATACAGGCGCTGAGTAACTGTATTGAGCAGGTCAACGATTGGATGTGCCAGAATTTTCTTCAATTAAACAAGGATAAAACTGAAGTTACTGTTTTTGGAGCCAGGGAGGAACGATTGAAAGTCAGTGCTCGACTTCAATCTGTAACGTTAAGACACACAAATCAAGAAATCTTGGAGTAGTCATGGACTCAGACCTGAATTTGAGGAGCCACATTAAGACAATTACAAAGTCAGCCTACTATCACCTGAAGAATATATCAAGGATAAAAGGACTTATGTCTCAGCAAGACCTGGAAAAACTTATCCATGCATTTATCTTCAGTCGACTCGACTACTGTAACAGTGTCTTTACAGGCTCCCTAAGAAATCCATCAGACAGCTGCAGCTGATTCAGAACGCTGCTGCTCGAGTCCTCACTAAGACCAAAGAGGTGGATCACATCACTCCAGTTCTAAGGTCTTTACATTAGCTTCCTGTATGTCAAAGAATTGCTTTTAAAATCCTGCTGTTAGTTTATAAAGCACTAAATGGTTTAGGGCAAAAATACATTTCTGCTTCGTTACGAACCATCCAGACCTCTCAGGTCGTCTGGGATCAGGTCTGCTTTCTGTCCCCAGGGTCAAAACTACATAAGGAGAAGCAGCGTTCAGTTATTATGCTCCGTACATCTGGAACAAACTCACAGATAACTGCAGGTCTGCTGAAACTGTCAGTTCTTTTAAATTAAGACTGAAGACTTTTCATTTTACCATTGCTTTTAATTAAATATTTAAGATTTTTCTTTTTATTGATAACTTACACTGTAACTTTTACTGTCCTGTGTTCTTTTTCTTTGTTTTTAACTTTTTATTATTTTCCATTTAACTCTTTTAATCCTGATTGTAACACTGTAACTTTTATCATATTTCCCTGTTGCTTTTATGTTTTATGTTTTATGTAAAGAACTTTGAATTACCTTGTTGTTAAATTGTGCTATTCAAATAAACTTGCTTTGCCTTGCCTTGCCTTAAATAAAGGTTATAATGAAGACGCATCTCCTGGTTAGAAATAAATAATGTCAAACTCTTAGCTGATCGTCACTGTGGAGAGCCACAAAATAAGGAACAACAAGATGAAGCTTGTGTGGTTTTCTTGTGACTAATTGTCTCATTGATTTTTTTAAGCCATTGAAAGCCTCTTTTGTGTGAGAGGTTACAGCCACTGAGTCTGAGAATAAGAGTAAGAAAGAAATTAATAGTAGTAAGGTTTTTTTCTTTCCTGTTGAAAAGATAGCAGACTATTTAAAACGTCACAAATAAAACTTCCTCTGTACTTACAGAGCTTTGTTGGAGGCTTTGACCACTGGCAGCAGCCTCAGAAGAGCCTCCTCTGAAGCAGAGTATTTCTTCAGGTCAAATACGTCCAGATCTTTTTCTGATGACAGTAAGATGAAGACCAGAGCTGACCACTGAGCAGGAGAGAGTTTATCTGTGGAGAGACTTCCTGAACTCAGGGACTGTTGGATCTGCTCCACTAGTGAACGATCATTCAGTTCATTCAGACAGTGGAACAGATTGATGATTTGCTCTGCAGAGAGATTTTCCTCCAACTTCTCCTTGATGTACTGGACTGTTTTATGATTGGTCTGTGAGGTACTTCCTGTATGTGTCAGCAGACCTTGAAGGAGAGTCTGATTGGTCTGCAGTGAAAGTCCCAGGAGGAAGCGGAGGAACAAGTCCAGGTGTCCATTTGGACTCTGTAAGGCCTTGTCCACAGCACTCTGGTAGAGATGTTTTAGATTCCGTTTGTAATTAAATTTAGACCTCCAGGATGTAGCCAGCAGATTGACACCAGATTTGATGAATTTTAGATGAACATGAAGAGCAGCCAGAAACTCCTGAATGGTCAGATGGACGAAGCTAAACATTTTGTCGTCCTCCTTCCGCTTCCCCCGTTCCTCTTTAAAGATTTCTGTGAACACTCCTGAGCACACCGAAGCCCCCCGGACATCTATGTCGCTCTCTTTTAGATCTTTCTCGTAGAAGATCAGGTTGCCCTTTTCCAGCTGGTGGAAAGAAAGTTTTGCTAATGACTTGATGTACTGAATACACTTTTCTTCATTCCTCTGCTTTGTTTGATGAACCAAGAATTCTGCATACATCTCAGTCAGGGTCTTGGGCAGCTCTCCTCCCTCTCTGGTCTTCAACACCTCCTCCAGAACTGTAGCAGTGATCCAGCAGAAGACTGGGATGTGGCACATGATGTGGAGGCTTCGTGATGTCTTGATGTGGGAGATGATGCTGCTGGCCTGCTCCTCATCTCTGAACCTCTTCATAAAGTACTCCTCCTTCTGTGGGTCAGTGAACCCTCTGACCTCTGTCACTATATTAACAAAATCAGAATGGATCTGATTGGCTGCTGCAGGTCGTGTGGTTATCCAGAGGCGAGCAGAGGGCAGCAGGTTCCTCTTGATGAGGTTTGTCAGCAGCTTCTCCACTGAGGTGGACTCTGTAACATCGAAGTTAACTGTCTGGTTTTTACTGGTAGAGCAGTCTAGTTGAAGGCAGCTCTCATCCAGTCCATCCAAAACAAAGAGAAGTTTGAATTTACTTTTGTCATAGTTGGTGTTTCCCGATAACTGCAGAGTTGTAAAGATGTGATTAAGAGCTTCTTTCTTGATGCATCTGGTCTCTGTAATACAACGATGAATCAGCTCTGCCAAATACAATTTTTCTTCCTTCCATAGATTCAGCTGGCGGAAGGTGAAGGGGAATACCAGATGCACATCTTGATTGGCTCTTCGTTCAGCCCAGTCCAACACAAACTTGTGCACAAGAAATGTTTTGCCAATTCCTGCGATTCCATTGGTCAGCACAGTTCGTATGGGTTTATAACTCCCAGAGGGGGGTTTGAAGATGTCACTGGGTTCAATTGGTTTCTCTGTTTCAGCTGGCTTCACCACAGCCTCAATCTGCCTGACCTCATGCTGTGTGTTAATGTGTACGTTAGCTCCAGCTGTGATGTAAAGGTCTGTGTAGATTTCATCCAGATGCTGCTCATCCTTCTTCTGAGCCCACCCCTCTTGTGCACACATAAACTTATCCTGGAGGTTCGACTGAAGTAAGTGTTTGTAATATGAGATGGGTTGTGGCTCTGGTTCTGGAACAATCACATCTGTGTTACATGATTAGAAAAAACTAAATTAGGCTGCATGTCTACAGTCAATGCTTTTATTTCGCTCAAGGTTCCTTTCTGAAGAGAAACTAAGAAGATTTTGGAGCAAGTTGTGTAGTTGCTAAGTTAACGTTTAGGTTTGAACCCATCCTTCTCTTTTGTACACCTACACATACATATCACATTTAAGTGAAAGCACCTTTAGATATGACCATTCTTTTGTTTTAAACAAATTATATAAGTACATATACTTAGTCAAAGGAATTAATTACAAGATTATTAATACTAAATACACGTGGTTTAAATGATTTAAATTTTAATTAGATTAGATAAGATTAGTGTTCTTTTTTTCTAGATAAAAATCTGAATAGTCCAGAACCAACCTTCACACTGGGAGTCATGCATGCTAACTAGTAAGCCATTCTATAAACTGTTAGGAGTGTGGTTTTGTCTTCATGTCTTTCCTGTTTTTTTGTCTGTTTTTGGATTCTGTGTTTCTATAGCTTTATTCAATCTTGTCATGTTTAGGGTTTGGTAGCTAAGTCTAGTCCTTTGTTAAATATGTATAAATAGTATGTTATCTGTAAATAACAGATACTGAACAGACCAATAAACAAAACTCACAGAGACCTAAACTAAACCGGGCCGATCAGACAGGCAGTGTGACAGCTCTGCGTTCTGTTTAATCTTAGTTCAGTCTGTTTTCCCTGTTAGTTGTAGTTTAGTTATATTAGTGATCTGTCTGCTTATGTTCTGGTTCAGTTATTTATGTTCTGTTTCTTCCTGGTTATTATTAGTTTCCCTATGGCCTTATTGGTGTCTGTCTGTTTCCCCTGCTGTCTCTCTGCCTGCCTGTGTCTGATTAGTCCTGATCCCCCTCACCTGTGTTGCTCACGCCCCGCTCGTTAGTCCCTGTGTGCGTATTTATGCCTGCTTGTGTCTTCAGTCTTTGCATCTAATGTTGAGTGTTCCTGCCTGTTTCTTTGTTTCATGGATCCCTTCCTTGCATATGGATTGTTTCCTCGGCCCTGTTCTGGATTTTACTCTGCCTGTTTGGAGATGCCTTTGATGGACCTTTTGCCTGCTGTGCTCATGAGTAAGCCTGTTTAAGTTGCTGAATAAATCTTTTGTTTGAACTGCATCCTCTTTGCTGTGAACTGTGTTTGGGTCCTCACCTCAGTCTGCTTCTGCTATCCAGAATTAACATTACAGATCAACAATGTCATGGTGACTAGTCCAGATGTTTATTCAAGATATCTTTAAGGTGATTCTGGCTGTCAAAACGACAGTTAGAGACATCTGTAATTCAGTTCGAACTCATCAATACTGAATTATTATATTATTATAAATTATATCAAACTCAAAAACTTCACTCTGTCCTTCAGGGCTTCCGTACATACCAGAGAATCCAGCAGCTGTACCTTCACACTGAGAGGAGGAAGGTCCTCTGTTCCCTCCAACGTCACTGACCTCCACTGACACTGAGAGAGAGAGAGAGATTGTTATATTTGCAGTTTGACTTAAGGTCCAAGACCGAGTGGGCTCAGTACCAGCGGAGCTGGGAACACTATTGTAATCACTTTGGTTTGTATTGTTGTTATTCTTCTGTATATTTTCACCTAATTCCGATACTGCAGCCTAAACGTAACTCACAGGGTAGGTTCAGGCCCATGAGACAACGGCATGCGAAAAATTTTGCTCACTTCTACCTCTAGGGGCACTCTAAGCAAGGTCCAAAGTTTTGCACTTTCAAATCGCTGTAACTCCCGCATATGAAGGCGGATATAAAAACCTTATATCCGCGCATTTGGGGGATCGATCTGAATCTCCTGGTATAGGCCACACCCCTTTCTGCCTAGACTTTTTTTTGCTGCATCATAAAAACTGAAAAACCTATTTTAATTAACTCCTCTGAAGCTGCAAGTCGATCGAGTTTGTAGAGGAAATTTTGATCTGACTAAAACCTTTTGCAGTTATAGGCTAACAAATATTTGTGAAAAACAGGAAGTGAGGTCATATTGTCGAGAATGAAATCAGGCCATTCATCATAACCATTTCTCATAATAACGAGATCGGACCTCAAATTTTACTCTTTGCTGACTGTAATGAGATTCTGTACTGAGACACCCAGTTCCTTTACAAGTATAGTGTTGCCCACGCCAACCTGCTGTTTGTGCCTGAAAATACGAATGTAAAAATGTTGACCGACCTTCTGGTCCTGAGCTGGTGTCTGGCAGACTCTGCAGCAGGTCATTCCTGGGTATCTTCTCTAAAACCTTCTTGGTCACCTCTAGAGCTCCATGAGGTTTATAAGCGTTCACCATCAGGTCCACTGTTTTCAACCTGTCAGCCTTCTCCAGCTCGCACTCTTTGATGGTCTGGTAGTCTCCCGGGAAGTCACACTGCTTCAGACACCATTTGAACTTTGTAAATTCCTCCTCTCTTAAATCCTCCAGAGTGTTCAAAAGGTCCTCTGCAGTCATCATGGTTCCCTGCTAAAATCAGGCAGTACTGTCCACCTGAAGGAAAACTGTAACACAAATGTATCAGAGCAGCAACAGGAGCTCTGATTGGCTGACACAAGAGCTGTGTTTATAGTATGAGCCAGTTAGAGCTCCTGCTGCACTGTGGGCTGGACTCCATGTCATTCTGAAGTGGCACACTGCCTACACCTTCAAATAAGAGAGCCATCATGAGTAAAATTACCACTAAATAGAAAATGCATATGTTAAAGCAACTGATGAAGAAAAAGCAATCAATATTCGTCTTCACCATTATAAACATATTTGTAAAACTAGGTAGTAACTTGGAGTCCAAAAAAGCTCACTGTAGACAGTCAAATCTGCATAATTCTATAATAATAATAATAATAATAATTAAATCTGTAAAAAGACAAAAAACCCAAGTTACATCTTGGCAGGCTTCCAGACAAACTATTTTATAGCCCTCAGTCTCCTCCTACTTTAGGCGGTGCCCTTGGAAGATTTCCACTCCAAAATCTTCTTCCTGGGTAATTTTCCATTCCTGAATGCTCTACCAGTTTTTTCCATTGTTTCTTCTGGAACTTTCTGTTAACATGTTGTTTCTCCTCTACACTATTCACTATGGCACCAGGTGCTTCCTGGTGTAAAAAAAAAGCAGAATGTTCTTCATGTTGTTGTTGCTGGCGGCGTAACATGTGGACATGGAGTCCCTGCCGTGCAGAGAATAAAAGTGAACAAACTGAATAAATGGCATGTTTATTCCAAGTAACATTGTTAGCAGAGGATGGGTGGATGATGGCAGTCTACTTACATCTGAAGGACAGAGGACACTCGTTTGAGGACCACCAGGTGCACATTTTAGACAGAGAAGATGGATGGTTTGAAAGAGGTGTCAAGGAAGCATCTACACCAGGGTTGAGAAGCCGTCATTGAACAGGGGGAGGGGGTCTACGCCACCACTTATCCCTCACTTACAATGCTGTCCTTTCATCACTTCCCAGGAAACTCAACAAACGTAACCTATTGGCCTCAGGTGAAGATACCAACGATGGTCGTTCAGTCTTGGCCACAGGTAGTCTCAACGACTGTAACGACTGTCGTCACAGCAACAAGGAACACTAACGAACCAGCGGTATCGATGACCCGGGCCAACGACCCCACTGAGGTTAAATAGCTGAGTTTCCCTGCCAGTCAGTCAGAACTGAAGAAGTCCTTTGGATAAGGGACGAAACGTCTTCCAGTAGCTTCAACCAAGTCCAGTTGCCCTTGATTTTAACCTTCGTTGGATAACTATGACCTGGATGACTGAGAATCTTCATAGAAAAAAACCTGGGGTTGTTCCTATTTTCCTCTATTAATGACGAGTAGTACGCTGCTCTGGCATAAGTGATTCCGTTTCAATCGCCTGAAATATGCCATGAAAGACTATTGCTCAAGGAGAGACCGCAATTCTGCCTTATATTAACGTGTCTAATGTTAAAGTGTTATTATTTTACGCACTGCTTGTTGCCGGCACACCGTAGCATATTATTATTTGTAGCACTGGAGGATGCATCAAAAAGCCAATAATAGCCAATAATACTAAACAAATAAGCTGCAGTCAATACAGAGTAATACAGTAGGCTACAAAACAACTTTAGTTCATGTTCGTGGGTTGCAGCCTCAACCTATTAGATCAAAACTGTGAGCACGATAGTGGCTGATGGTGGAGAAGTGCAGCCATCCTGTCAGTCATGTGATGTGCAGCGTAGTTCATGAACACACTTTCCTAGTGTTCATTTAAGTCTGTTTATCTTTTTAATGTAAATAATAGTATGTACTAATTACAATGAAAAATACATTATTTGTGATTCAAAATAATGATTGTTATGAATTAGAGACCCCGACAGATGCATGATTTTACTGCGTCTATAGCTCAGACCGTCCTTATGGTAGCTAAGCTCCCACTGCCTCCCACGTAAATGGAACCCTGGATATAACCGATTGAAAAAGTATAGAATGACGCTTCCTGAAGCTGTGCTAGCTTTTAAGCTACTAGACACTGCACGCCTTAACGTAAAAAAGCAGACAGCTAGCATTGACAGCCTGCACTGACTTGACCTTCTCCTTCATGAAATCAGCTCTAAAAAGGATATTCGTGGGGAAACCGACAGGCTCGTGAAATGGAATACAAGTGAACCAGGACGTGCCGTTTTTCACAGAACAAAGAACCCAAGGAAAAGGAACACTGAACACTACATTGCAAAGTGGACAACTAAAGCAGCCTTTACCGGGGACTAATCCACTGGACAAGTTCCGTAAACGATCCAGGTGTGCTATTTGCCAGTGCTCATTTCATAGGGCTAAAGACTGTCCCTATAAGCAAACTGAAGATGCAAATGGAGAGGAATTTAACATTACATTGTTTACAAAGGCCTCCATGTCAGACGCAGACGTATTCATGACTGAATCATTGAGATCAGCAATTGACACTGCTTGTACCCGTACTGTGTGGAGAGAAATGACTAGAAAACTAAATTGATGGCCTCACTCAAGATCAGGTGAAGCAGTTGATTCAAACAGAAACTCCCAGTTGCAGACCATTTTGATCCGGAGATGGGAACTTGGTATATTCCACAATAAATGTGAAACTACCAGCTAAAATAGGACTGAAAAAATGGCATATTGAAACTGAAGTTGTCAAGGCCCTGCTGGGTGAGAAGCTGACAGCGATGCGGGTGGATGCCCCCCTCGTGTCCTGGATTGTTGACCACCTGACTGGCAGACCACAGTATGTGCGCCTGAAATACTGTGTGTCAGACAGCGTGGTCAGCAACACCGGGGCCCCGCAGGGGACTGTCCTCGCTCCCTTCCTCTTCACCATCTACACCACAGACTTCAACTACCACACAGAGTCCGGCCATCTTCAGAAGTTTTCTGATGACTCTGCTGTGGTTGGATGTATCAGCAGGGTGTCGAATCCGAATACAGAGCTGTGGTGGGGGACTTTGTCACATGGTGCGAGCAGAACCACCCACAGCTCAACGTGACAAAGACTAAGAAGCTGGTTGTGGATTTAAGGGGAGCCAAGGCACCAGTGAGCCCTGTTTCCATCCAGGGGGTCACTGTGGACATTGCGGAGGACTACAAATACCTGGGAGTGCACATGGACAATAAACTGGACTGGACCAAGAACACTGAGGCCCTCTACAGGAAGGGCCAAAGCCGTCTCTACTTTCTGAGGAGGCTGAGGTCCTTCAACATCTGCAGGACGATGCTGAGGATGTTTTATGAGTCCGTCGGGGCCGGTGCTGTCCTGTTTGCTGTTGCATGCTGGGGCAGCAGGTTGAGGGTAGCGGACGCTAACAGGCTCAACAACCTGATCCAAGGCCAGTGACATGAGGGTGGAGCTGGACTCTGTCTGTGGTGTCAGAGAGGAGGATGCTTATTATTTATTACTATTTCTATTCCTTATCCCCTGACAAGTGTGCAATTGTGAAAAAAGAATCTTTCCACTCCTGCTGAGTAAAATGAAAAAAAGCAGGGACCATTCTAGACATGGAAAAGGACAGTGATGTTCAAACAATCCATTCCTCTGGAATCCACTAGTTCTGGACATTACTGCGTCGATATCAGAGACAAAGAAAGTCCTAACAGTGGTTTGCTCAGGCTACAAAGGCTCATTCACAGTTCAGGCAATAAGAACAAACAATGCTTTACTATTTTACAACAAATAGTAAACAACTGAGAAATATACCAAAAGTGATGATTTGCAGGCAAAGAAATAAGAAAGAATAGAAATAACCTGTTGCACAGCTGTTTCTAACCTGCTGAACAGCAGATGAAATAGAATTGTCACGTTTGTTCTTTTACTTTTTATGGGAGTAATTGTACTTTTTCTTGAGTAAAGATTTTGAGTACTCTACCCACCACTGGCACCAGTAGGCCTACAAGTGCTGCCATAGTGAACATGAGACAGACAGCAGAAATGAGGTCTATAGCAAAACAGAGTCAGAACCAGCACAGCACAAAGCACCAGTTTATGGTGAGCATGATGAAGAGAGAGAGAGAGAGAGAGAGAGAGAGAGCGAGAGAGCAAGCGAGAGAGAGAGAGCGAGAGAGCGAGCGAGAGAGCGAGAGAGAGCGAGAGCGAGAGAGAGAGAGCGAGCGAGAGAGAGAGAGAGCGAGAGAGAGAGCGAGCGAGAGAGAGAGAGAGAGCGAGCGAGAGAGCGAGAGAGAGCGAGAGAGAGAGCGAGAGAGAGAGAGCGAGAGAGCGAGCGAGAGAGAGAGCGAGAGAGCGAGAGCGAGAGCGAGCGAGAGAGCGAGCGAGAGACAGCGAGAGAGAGAGAGCGAGCGAGAGAGAGAGAGAGAGCGCGAGAGTGAGAGAGAGCGAGAGCGCGAGCGAGCGAGAGAGAGCGAGAGAGAGCGAGAGAGAGAGAGAGAGAGCGAGAGAGCAGCGAGAGAGCGAGAGAGAGAGAGCGCGAGAGAGAGTGAGAGAGAGCGAGAGCGCGAGCGAGCGAGAGAGAGAGAGCGAGAGAGAGAGCGCGAGAGAGCGAGAGCGAGCGAGAGAGAGAGAGAGAGAGAGAGCGCGAGAGCGAGCGAGAGAGAGAGAGAGAGCGAGAGCGAGCGAGAGAGAGAGAGAGAGAGAGAGAGAGAGAGAGAGAGAGCGAGAGAGAGAGAGGCATTGACACAAGTTACAGTATCGCTGTGACAAAACTAAACTATGAATGCCATATTTAAGCAGACACAACCAAGCTCAGAACAAATGAGCCTACAGGCCACAAGCAAAGAGCAGTGAGCTCAACACCGCTGAAGTCACAAGCACAGGCACAGAGCAGGTTTTAGGGATCCAGAGATCCTGCGATCATAACGGAAAGAATGTCCGCCAACATATATCCCGTTCCCAGCTCCGTACATACAGCGCAGCGAGCAGCATATTGGCCTAATAATCCCGAATAATAAGGCAGGATGAAAGCGGCTATATGACAACATCATGACACAGTAATCCGTAGCCCGGTCTCAACCGATCCAGCACAACAGTTTGCCCATGCAGGGAGCAGCAGCAGACTCGTTGTGGCCCCGCAGTGTTCGTTGCGATGGTTACCCTTCCAAGTAACGTTGAGCCCAGTTTCACAGCATCGTCCAGGTGACTCCCGCTGTTCTCACGTTTTGCAATCCTCTCAGAAAGATGAGGAAAGATTCGGTCTCCCTCGAAGCTCTCACACAGTATTATAACTTATTATAAACTAGTCAGGTCTGTTTCTGTATATTAATTCAATTAGACTTTTCTTTCTTCTGCAGTCGGTCGCTGCCTCCAAAGAAAACACATACATTCGGCAAAACACCGGTGCCCTTCAGATCTGCTCTGCCTCTTAGTCCCGCCCCTTAACCAGTCACAATTTTAGAAACGTGATTGCCATCTACATGGACGAATCAGAGGCCTCTCTAAAATAAACATCACAGTCTGTCACAGCTCAGGGTCAGAGGTTCCGCTCTTAAAGTGACGGAGCCTAATATGAGAACACTTGGATGCTGCGATTCACCTTTTAACTCAAACGCAGGGGGTCACATAATATATACAGTATAGCATTTTATACATATGCTCTGTGCCAGGGGGCCACTGGGGTGATCACCCATTTTCTTAGGGTGGCCGTATACTTGTTTCTCTTTGTAAACAGTAAAGACGTGTACACAGGGGCGAAGTGCGCCCTCCAGCCCACTAGCGCATGCATTCAACTGGACCAATCAGAACAGGGTTCCAGTTGTAATCTGAAGTTCATGGGGGTCTCTAATACCTAACGTTACGGGGGGGTCATTGCTTATTAAGTGATTCAACATTTCACTCTCTCACACACACACCAACGCACAAACACACACTCAGCAGTCCACTATTTGCCCCAGATGTCTGATATTGAAACAGGGTGTAGGCCGACTCACACTAGGCAATCCGTTAACTTTCAATCACCTGAAAAATGCCATCAAAGACTATTGCTCAATTCTGCCTTTATGGTAATATTAAAGTGTTATTATTTTATGCACTGCTGGTCGCCGGCACACAGTACCATTTCATCATATGTAGCGCTGTACTAATTGGAGGATGCATCAAAAAGCCAATAATGCTAAACAAATATAATTGGCCGCATATGGTGTCAGAAGTGGGACGGCTTGCCGTGAGGTCATCTGAGCCCAGAGTCTGAACTGTATGAGGGACCCCCACGGGTAACATTAATGATGGGATGTGTATAGTGTCCTTTTCATTAATACTGTTCATATGCCATCATTTTAATGATTTTATTTTATTTGAAGGTGTTTTGGTCGAGATGTGATACATGCTGCTGTACCTTTTAATGTACATGAATTTATTTTTGTAATATTATTTAGTTGTCTGAATGTGTGTGTGTTGTAAAATATTTATTATTATGCAAAAAGGGCATTCCAGCTTCCCAAGATATTAATAGTGGCTCTTGAAGTATAGTAATAAATTACTAATAAGCTGAAATGCTAATTTACATTTAGCTGACGCTTTTATCCAAAGCGACTTACAATTGCTATTGTATTTTGGGGTCACAGTGGGGGATTGAACCCGGGTCTCTCACACCAAAGGTAAGCGTCTTATCCATTGCACAGTCACCACCCCATAACAAAATGTTCAGGGAACACATTCATGTAAAGTTTAAAATATATTTCAACTGTTCTTCAAGTACAGCACAAAAGGGTATTTTCAGTTAAATTTAAAGAAGTATATTTAATTTACAGTAAATGTACTTAAAGTGGTTTCATTTTAACACAACTAAGTATAGGCTATTATAATTACGGCTGGGCACGTTGACGCAGTTTTTATTTTATTATGCTGTGTAAAGGGAATACTGCTGGGAAAAAGCTCCTTATTTGTTTAAAGTGTTTGCAAAACACATGTTATTACACTTTTGTGTATATAGAAGTACATTTCAATTAAAATTGCGCAATACACTACTTTAGAATTCATTATTAAATTTTACACTTAACAATGATTTTCTTGCGATTAATCGCATTAAAATTTTTAATTAAAATATATTGCAATTATCTTAAAGTTGACTAATTATTTCTAAAATTACACAAAATAATTTAAGTTGTTCCAAAATAACACATTTAATATACACTTAGTATAGTACAATTAAAATGTGATCAAAAAACGTGCTTCTTAAATATATTTCTTTTTCAGTTGGGATGTGGTGACTTTAGTCTGGAGGCTACTGAGGATATAGAGACAGAGTCACAGCTGATCTCCAGCGGCTGTCCGGCATTCAGAGGGTCAGACAGTGGAAGAGCAGCAGCTCGTCTCCGCACACGCACGCTCCGCTGCGAACTCAGCTCGTGCACTTTATTTTGAAAGGTTTCACTGCAAATGTCAGCTGTTACTGCGTCTGTCTTTACACTAGTTTAGTACCAGGAATGGTCCATTCCCAATGTCCCCCTGAGCCCTGAACCCTCACAGACTTTACTGACGTCACTTGGAAAGTGATTGAGTGCAAGAGGCCGCGAGAGCTCAAAATGCTGTAAACTGGAACGGGACAGCACTTTGCCACTTTATCACGTTACCATGAACACCGTTGCACTCTTTTTATTTTATGTTTCTGCCTGATTTTTAAGTCCGGCAGGCTCTTGTCCTACAGAGTGGACGAGAGCTAAATGTCAATCAATGCACCCTCCTGTTCAGTTAGCATCGTAATTATTGCTAACACATAAATGAAATAGTATGACAGTAGGGTGTGAACGATGAATGGTAATCAAGTTTATCAGTTGACAATTTAGTGTTATAAAATATCCAAATATTCTTGATCAATATCACATTTTGTCATAACTGTGCACCCTTAGTCAGACTCAAGACTGAGAGAAGAGGAAGTAACAGACACAATAACTGCAGCCAGTCCGCAGATGAATCAAAGTGTTGAGTTCCCTCTTACGTTTCCTTCCTCTACAGTCCACAGTGAGAAACCTGACTCAGAGACTTTGACAGTAACATAATAACATGTTGGATAAACACTCACCCTGCCTCAGCCTTCAGCTTTCCTTCATCTGTCCACTCAAAATGGAGTCTGAACGGACTGAATAATCTCAGCGGCAGGTTCCTACCCGCAGCATTTACAGGAAATCATAAGTCTCTGTGTGTGGGAGAGAACATGTTCCTACCTGTTCTCATGAGCCTGTTGCTGCCCCCCTCTCCAAAACTAGTTTGTTCAAGAGTCAGATCTGACAGAACAGCAAGTCTCACACACACAGAAGAAAGAAAATATAGATGACATTCCATCAAACTAATTTTGACAGCTACTTCCGGTCCCGCCCCCAAACCGGATATGTGTGTATGTAACTGATAAGAGGGTTGCGTACATCCTGTGTGTTTTTGACTGATAATTGGAGGAGGTTTTTCATTGATTTAATGACTTTATTAAGTAATAAAACATGAACTTGAATGAATTAACTAGTAGGTGTTTATGGCAATAAATTTATCATTAAAAAAGTACAGCAGTGAGTTATAAGTAAAGGAGGAATCTCCGGGGCCAGCAAAGGATCAGTAGAAGGTTTCTTCATTGATTTGGAATCAAGTCAGTCTTTATTATTAAACAAGTGAAGAATAAATTGAAATATTGACAGTAAAGCAGTAAAATAGTATAACAGTGAGTAAAAATTAAACAGCATTATAAATTACCTTCAACAGCATGCAGCAAAATAAGAGAGTTCCAAAATTAAACTTTGTAAAATCTTTGCTAAGGCTTTGTGTGACAATTATCATTATTGTCATTATCACTCTTGTGAAAAGCTGTAGTCTTCTCTTAAACTTGAGTCTGTGTCTCTTCTTCTCTGTCCTCTCTTTCTGGTGTAGCATAGGCTGTGCAGGGTGAATTGAGGAATGTGCTCCACCCCCCCGCACCTCCTTCTGCTTTCTCAATGAGTCATCTTCAGGTAATCTTGTAGAGTCTAATCTAATAGAGTTATCTATAACCCCAGACTCAGACAGAGTTCGTTTTTGAAACGGGAACCTATTTTTATCAACCGGACACAAGAGTTTGGAACTACAGACTATATATAATAATCTGGTTGTACCAGAAGTAACGGCCCCCAACCCCTCACCAGTTATCTCCCACATGCCGTCACATACAAAATAAGAGGGTGGGCAGAGTTACCGTGAGCCAATGATAAGAGACTAGGAGGGGTTACCATAGGCCAATGATGGTCCATGAAAATAAAAGGAGTCCATTTAGTCATTCAGAAACATAAAACAAAACTATTCCAACCTAAACATGAGCAAGAGAGCAGCCAATTCGAAGACGATCAGCCAGACACCTGTAACGAGTTATCAAAACTCAACCCCGGGAGGAGCCCCCAAGAAACGAGTGTTGTATTTGAGTCGGATCCAGACGCCGCCCCCCCCCGATACACTTCATGAGGAATGGAATTTAGATTGAGGACGTGTCTGGGGGTATGCATTCAATTATGATGTAAACGAACTTTGTTTTTACCAGTTGGAGAAAGGTGAAACATTTGGACCCCTCACAGCAAAAGCAACGCTCACATCAACGGACTGAGCTGTGCTGACTGTTGGTTTTAAACAATCTCAAAACCGCGACGTCCGAGGAACCTGCTACAAAAGACAAGCAGACTCAAACAACTGTGAGAATCAAGCAGGAAGTTCCACCCGTGTTTGCCTCACCACCAGGCTCTCCCCGAAGAACGGATGAAGCTGACGGGGTGCTCTCTGCCGTGTTTGTGAACACAGTGAAAACTGTGGTGCTTCGACTGCTGAAGAAAGTTCTATACAGATATAGAAGTGACATTTGTAATGGCTGTAGGACAGACCCGAGCCATGACATGCCTGACTACTTTCTCCGGCGGCATTATGATGAGGTGTTAAAGCGGCTCTGGACGGATCGTTTCATTGCTACCATTCAACGGGCGCTTCACTCGCGAAACATCCACGTGTTTGTATACAGGGTCCATGGTGCTACCGAGGCCTTTCTTCACAACCTCAAAATGACACGACGCATCGGTGAGAAAACTGACAAAATGTACGACATGTTGATCGGAGAAGATGAGGCCAAGATCAAGGAGATGAATGAAGCTGTGGACTTTTGGAAGGGAGTAATTAATTCATAATGGGTAATTATTGTAGAAAATACGTTATATATTGTTGATTTTGTGAGTTATTGTGTAAAAAAGAAATTACCTTGACTGAAGTGAGAAGATTGCATAATAATATTTACCATATTGTAGGAGGCAGTGTATTGAAATTAACATTGACTGTGTTGAGAGGATGATGTTTGTGAAAACTAATAATAAAAAAAATCATAAAGACTCTTGTATCCCGTTGTTTTCAAAAACCCTCGAAGAGAACAGCAGGAAACATGTCTTAAAAAACGAATTATGAAAAAAGTGTATTATAATCCATCACATCCGGCTAGTTTTGGCGGAGTAGACAGACTCCATAGAGCGTTACAGGATGAAATGGGGAAGAAAGTAAATGTAGAAAAAGTCAAAGATTTTTTATCTGAGCAGGATTCATATACTCTGCATAAACCTGCCAGGATACATTTTGTAAGAAAAAGAGTTTTTGTACCACGACCCCTAAACCAGTTTCAGGCGGATCTTTACGATATGCAGGCTTTGGCTGAACACAATGATGGCTTTAATTATTTATTAACGGTAATCGATGTTTTTTTCAAACGGGCATATGCTAGACCCTTGAAGAAAAAAAACAGGGTTCGAGGTCTCTAAGGCATTTGAGTCTATTTTAAAAGACAGCCGGAGCCCTTTTGAAAGTTTAATGACAAAACAAGGTATTAATCATTTTGCAACGGCCAGTGACTTAAAAGCGTCAGTGGTTGAAAGATTTAACCGTACGATAAAAACGCGAATGTGGAGGTTTTTTACAGCTACAAACACCCGTAGATACTTGGATGTCTTACAGGAATTGCTTGAAAGCTATAATAATAGCTATCATAAAAATATAAAAAATGACGCCTATGCAGGTGACATCAGAAAAGTGTTTGAAAACCTGTACGGCACATTTTCTATTCGGCGCAAAAATGGATTAAAGATGAAATTTAATGTGGGGGATTTGGTAAGAATCAAAATCAATCAAAACTGAGAGGAATGTTTGCCTGCTCAACTATTCTGAAGATACGTTGAAAAGCCAGTTCAGTGCTGGATTATTTTACAAAGACACAGCGGGGTCTATGGACTCAATGGGCCAAACAAAGGATTAGTACAGAGAGCTCAATTCAGTGAAGAATCTAAGGAGGTACACCTGTTGGGCCTCTTCATGGTGACATTTTTTTCAGCGAGAGGTTTCTCCTGAACTCTGTGGATTTAAGAATTAAGCTAACCAGGGCTAGCGATGCCTTTTCTCTCATGGCTGGGGATGCCAGTACTTACAGATTAAAAATACTGGGGGCCTCTCTGTTTGTTAAGAAAATCACTGTATCCCCAGCAGTGCGATTAGGTCATGCATCGGCCTTAATGAGGGGCAATGCCCTCTACCCCTTATCCCGTGTGAATGTCAAAACCTATTCTATACCCGCAAATTCACAGAAATGCAACCAAGAAAAAAAATTTACTAGTACACCTTTAGAAGAGAGAGATCTGATGTTTAAGAGTCCACATTTAACTCTCCTATTAGTTTGCACTATTGCTCTTGTGGTTTTAATTTTTATGAGGTTTTTATGCACAGCTCCTCTTCTGTTTAATTTAAAGTAACTCCTGAAATGGAGGAGCAGAGAAGTGTGTTAAACTGCGACTCTGCCTCCTGGTCTCAACTCTGGGTTGTCATGGATTTGGTCCACTAATAAACTTGGCCAGATTTCTGGAAATGAGAGCTGCTCCTTCCCAAGTGGGATGGATGCCGTCTCTCCGGATCAGACCAGGTCTTCCCCAGAAAGTCTGCCAATGATCAGCAAAGAGTTTGCCAATTTCTCAAAATGGAGCTGCCAATGATCAGAGTTGGTTTCTCAGCGGGTGTGTCTCTGAGTGGGGAAAATCTGTTAGAAACGTGAACAGGTTGATGATGCCCCGTGGAGTTTGAATGCTTACGACTATTCCTCCTTCGGACAGTCACCCAGCCACCCCTTCCCGGCTGCTCAGGAGATGCCGGAGGACGGCTACCAGAGGCTAACTCAGGCCGTTCAGCACCGACTACCGGGGACTGGCTAGCTACAGTAGCTAAAGACTGATCTACCAAGGTGCGGAGCTGGACTTCTAAATCACTGAGCCTCGCCTCCATGTCTACAAATAAACTACACTTATTACATGTACCATTACCGCTAAAGGAGGAGGATGGAAAGAACTGTGAGTGCTTTGGCAAATTTACTGTAAGAATAAGTGTTTAGCGGACAGTTGGCCGCTGTAATCTAACAAATTTAACTGGTATTTAGCGAGAGCAGCACAAGACGGTACCAACACACAAGCACCGGAAATTGAAATGAGTCGTCACGCTTACGTCAGCAACGTCCGTCCGCCCCTACTGAGCAACCAGTCGGAGCAACATGTAAGACCTTTAACATCATATATATGGTCCAGATGTTTTTAGGACAGATTCCATATTTACAGATTTGTCCTGTAATATTTCCAAAGTAGCTGAAATCTTCTAATGTGACTGATCGGCTGGTTTTTTAACAGCTTTGAGCCCTAACAGCAGTAAATCCATCATTACAGTGAGCAGTGAATATCTCTGTCTCTGCAGTCATGATGCGTTCAGGGACTCTCAGCACTTTTTCCACTGTGGACTTGAGTGAAACCTGCAGAGTAAACAGAGCTGATGGCCAAAGTCTCTGCATGTACCTAAAGGTCTGTGTGAGTGTGAGTGTGTGTGTTTGTGTGTGTGTGTGCAGTGGGGGTCACTCATTAGTGCTCTGATAACTGAAATAAGTGTTTAATACTACATCAAAATTCATTAACATGATACCATATATGCAACCTGCCCCTCTCTGGGGCTGTTTTCAACATATCATGTAGCAGCATTGTCCCCTGCTAGGTTTAAATTACAGTTTCTAAAACTCTTTGTGGTTAAGGTGTGAAGTTTGCATGTTCTCCCCGTGTCCGCGTGGGTTCTCTTCGATTGCTCCGGCTTCCTCACACCATCCAAAGACATGCGGCCTTGGTTGATTGGTGACCCTAAATTGTCCTCAGGTGTGAGCGTGAGTGGTTGTTTGTCTATGTGTGGCCCTGCGATGGACTGGCGACCTGTCCAGGGTGTACCCCGCCTTGCGCCCGATGTCAGCTGGGATTGGCTCCAGCCCCCCCGCAACCCTGTACGCAGGATAAGCAGTTGACAATGGATGGATTTTTGTTTTTTTTGCTTCAATGTGTGTAAGATTTTATTTTTCTATGAGAAATTGTGTGACTCACCTGGTGTGTGTGTCCCAGCTGTTTCCTGTCACTGGTGTCTGTCCCGCCCCCTCCAGCTCAGTCCATTTGGATCTGCCCAGACAATCTCTGTGTACCAATGTCCACTTTTGTCCACTGTACTGTGACGGCTCAGAACAGAGTTTTTGATGGCTATTTTCTCACTTTTGTCCTCTTTGTGTAAATCTTCAGCTTGCAGGTTCTCTCGTCTGTCCGTAAGACGCTGTGAAATTCGGCATCTTTGTTCCAACAGCAGTTTCTGGCCTTGTCCGGCTCAGAACATGTTCTTTTCCGATGAACTTTATTTCAGACCGCTGTAACCATAAGGTGATGATCATGTGAACTTGGAGAGCTCTACATGATCTGTTCTTGAATGCAAACATGTTGTTGTGATTGGCCTGCAATCATCCAATGATGACATCGCTGTACTGAGTCCATTCTGTCATTATGGCATCCTTTGATAAACGCTCCAAACTGCTCCAATTGCATGTGAGGCTGTCACGTGACCCGTCGCTTCAACAATGTTCCAAATACCAAATATTCCTTTTATAATTGGCATTTCCATGACTGGGCAATACGATGTGTTGCATTACTGTTACCAGAGCAGAACAGTGCTTCTGTAGCTCTTTAATGTTGCATTAGTTCATCATCTCTCTCTGCTTATGGTGTCGTGTTTCAGCAGCAGTTTTAACATCAGCGTAGTCTTCATCCTTGGATGGATCTGGGACTGGAGCGTATTGGAGGAGGAGGAGCGGAGTCCAGGACTGGATCAGCCGGAATGGATTCCATGACTTGTGTACCTCAGTTAAAGAAGAGATAATGTGTTAGTTTGTTCTTATGGTGTCAAATTTCCTTTTATCCTTATTTTATCTAGTCAAATGTTCTGTTTTAAGTCTTTACACTTTCCCTGAATTCTAGTTTATTTAGCAATCTGCCTTAAATGGTAGATTTTTTTTGTTTTTCCTCTGGACAAGGCTGCCTGCTCTTCTGCATCTCTCCTTTTCTTTCTCTTCAAACATGTCTTTAGCTGCTCCAAATATATATATTTTTGTACTAAAACTTACATTTAACACATTTCAACCTACTTATCAAATTGTCCCATAGATGTTTTCTCTTTTTCAGTCATATATTTTACAACTGGCAGAAGGATTTTAGGAGCTGTTTTCCACTCAGTTTACCAGTTTTTACTCCAACACATAACCTCTCATCTCTAATGGTATGTCTCTCTTTGTTTCACATTTTCCTTCACCCTCATTGTGAGGCATTTATTTGGCATACTTCCTTTGCCTTGTCTTACTTTATGATCCTGCCTTCCACACGGACGATGCTTTCCAATGCTTATGTAGCACACAGGAAGGATTATGGGTAGGGCCGTGATCTGATTGGTTGGTTAAGTCGGTTGGTTCGGCTCAGAGACCAAGGATTAGACGTAAGATGGTGCCGGCTTCTTATATTTGAAGATATGTATAAAAATAAAATTATTGGTTGGTTCCAAAAATGAAAAAGTACAATAATAAAACAAGTAATGAACAAGGCAATTATTGATATCACAATCAGGCTATGACATCAGCATGAAATGCTTGCTTTCCAAATTTAAAGTGAGTATTTCACTCTTTGAGGTAGTTCTATCATCAAATTCCCGGTGCACCATTTAACCTGAATTTCTGTTAATAACACCACAAAGTTTGTTCAGATCCAGTTCAATAATACAATCCAGTAGAATTCACACAGCACAACAGTAACCCTTAACTGCAGGAATGATTCCTACTACTCAGCTCCACATTCTCAGTCCCAAGGTGTGAACAGGTGAGTTTGTTTAAGTGAGTCCAAAGTCCAAACAAAAAAATGGATGTGTCGAAGGTAAGTCAGAGTTCAGAGTTCCATAGGGTTGGTGTATGTATGTGTGTGGGGGAAGGAGTGTGAAGGTGAGTGAAGGGGTTGTGTGTTGTAGTGGGACCTACCACACCGCAAAGTGCAGTAGTAGCGGGACAGATCCAGTGATCCTGAAGAGGGAATGGCTCCCACGATCATTCAAGAGGGACGGCTCGCCATCAATTTTCATCCGCAGATCCAATCCAGACAATGGAAGAAGAAACACGCACACACAAAAAAAAACCTGACCTGTCAGCAGACAGGGTCAGAGAAATATTCACTGCTTAAGCTTCATGCAATAATATACACTACATGAAATTCACAATACACAATGATATACATACTGTGGGTGTTTACTTTCTGTGCCTCTCTCTCAATATTCAGCATATAAACATAAATAACTTGGCTGCACACAACCAGATAAGCTGCACCAATAAGCTGCAAGTTAGAACAATTAAAGTTTTGATGCAAGTGCAAAATAAAGTAAGCTGAGTTTACACATTAAACAACACAGTAAACCAGCTTGTTCAACTAAAATTGTAGCTTCATATTCACTAAGTGCACATAAATAATTTAAGGTACAAAGTAAGTGAAATTCTTAAGTAGAAAATGAACATTCATCACCGATTTCACCAGAGCGGCTGGACACACACACCCAAAATGGCGGCGCCCAGTAAAGCCACAAGGTCTTCTAAAACCGAAACATACGAGACCGTATGCGACTTTCAGTACTTTCTCTCAGTGCAAAATAAATTAGCTTTCACAGTAAGGTGATAAAGAATGAACAAAAGCAGTTTTAAATGAATTACCTCGCTCTTGAATCAGCAAAGACTGCGCGTCGCGGGAAATCCTACGGACATCAAAGCTACCGACGCTGCTAGTCTCTCAAGCGCTACATCTAAACACTGAACTTACAACTAAACTCTCACAGCAGTTAGCTACCACGTTTGTAGTGTTGAAGTTAGCCTCAGTGTAGTTCGTTTTTAGCTGTATTTTCTCCAGGTTTCATCCTCTACAGCAGCACTTCTGTCTCCACACAGCAGCGGGAAAAAACTTTCGCTCGCTCCCAGAGACGCGGGAGCAGGTGGGCGGGCCTACCTGCTGTCAGCTGATTGGCCAAACTAACCTGTCGGTCTATTTTGTCCTGGTAACTGAATTTTAACCCTTTAAAATCCTTAGATAATCTCTCAAGTTGCATTTCAAAAATAAAATCACTCTCATTCAGATTTTTATAGGCTTTTCCTATTTTTAAACCTAGATCATTTCATCTGTGTTACACTTATGTTTAAAATGACACTTTTTACCCTTAAAAAAAAAAATCACTTTTCTACCTGTTGTAACTGGGTTAACCCTATATTTTTTATTGCTCCTCTTGTTGTACTTTTTTGTTTGTTTTGGTTTTTTTTGCACAGCCCTGTTTAAACCCCAAAAGGAATTAAAACAGCGGAGAGAAATTTATTTCTGCACGGCCCTGCTCAAACCACGAAATGGTTAGAACAGCTGAGAAATACCTTGTTTCTACACGGCCCTGTTCGAAGCCCCAGATGGTTAGCAGCGGAGAAACTCGTGTTCTACACAGACCTGCTCAACCATTTAACAGCGAAGAAAAACTTGCTTGTAATTCTGCTCGGCCCTGCTAACTAAGGATCCACGTGTGAGATGGTACAATCAAAAAAGCAATCTAAGCTGAAAGTCTAAAAAACCAAGAAAAACAAAAAAAATAAAACACAAATGCAATTTTGTAGTTTATTTCAGACACTCACCGTTTTTAAGGACAACATAGGTCCAACTCCTTTTGAGATGGTAATGGAGGCTGAGACACTTTGCTCCAGGCTGATCAGTCGCCGGACGTCTCAGGTCCCAGACAAACTTTGCCAAACCATCCCACTTCTGACACCAAATGTAATGAAAATTTGTCCTTTAGTGACCAGTGAAATAAAGAGTCCAATCCAGATGTCTTTTAAGGGTTTTATTCTTTGCAAAGGGTCAGACAAACTTACAGAGTGCAAAACAGTCTGCAGAGTGTAAGACAAAGAGCCAGTGAAGAAGCAGGTGACTTTATACTGTAAGGGTATTACGCAGCTATCCAAGGGAGGAAGGGAGGAGGGACCAGCTGTCCGGAGATGAAGGCCTATCAAGGACAGTCTGATAAGAAAACTCTCTAACGAGCATCTTTCCCATGGGAAACTTCACCTAGCTGTAACAAAATAAAATAATCAAATACCACACAGTGAAACACTGGTCTATTCTGATGAAGCATGCAGGGTGAAACAGTAAACACAGTAAATATCAAATTTCCATCACATTAACTGGAGGTTCTCCTGCACGTGGACTACACATCTGTACTCAGTGTTACTGATGAGAAGTATTCATCCACACCGCTTCATAAAACACGTTTAGATTTCATCCTGATTTGTTCCACTGAGGCGTTCAGACAGCGAGCCCTGCTGTAACTGAGTGTTTTCACATATGTAGATAGATTACTATTTTACGTGTGGAGCCGGGCTCGGGCTTAATAACCCAGGAAAACAATCCTAGAAAAATTGGAAATTTCCCTCCGTTTTCTTCCGAATGATCCGAGGCAAAGTCTCTGAGGGGCAGGATAGTGACTGTGGGCTAAACTCACCGCTGAATCTGACTTTCCAGTGCGTGCATAATACACGGCAGACGTGTGTGCGATGTTGCAGCCTTGCAGAGTGAAGTTTGATGTCAGAGAATATTCAAGTTTCTTACTCGGAGATGAAATTGTGTCTGGGATTATTCCCCCTCTCCTTCTGTTACAGTGGACCTCATGTGCAGCTGACACTGCCAACGTGCTTCCTCTGGAGAGGGAAAAAAAAAAAAAAAAAAAAAAAACACCCCCAAGAACACTGCCTCAAACAACCTCTGAGCCACCTTCGTAGTTTAACTCCAGTGTAGCAGACCGTTTACCCTGAGCTGGCTGAACTCCCGTCGTAGTGCAGGCAACAGTAACGCCAACAACCCAGGTACGCAGGGAGACCTTACTGCAGTACATCTAAAGAAAGTGGTCCTGACTGAATGACAGGTCAACTTTCTCTTGTCGTTGCTCCTTCCATGTTTGGATGGATCAGGTCAACATCCAGCTCATAAAGATATTACTGTAGCACTGCAGTGGGAGTTTACCAGCATGTAGTGTGAAGCTGTGTCAGACTCTTGGCTCATGAGGTCCAGCTTGGAAAGGTCTTGTTTGCAGTCTGTAACCTCACCACTAGAGGCTGCGGAAAGCTACACCTTGTTCCTTCAAGGAAGGACGCCTCTATTATTTGCCGTGTTTACATCTTGAAGAACCCTTAAATTAGACGACCGTATAGAGCTCCATTCATTTAAACACCAATATTAACACATCAGTAAATGAATGAAACTGTCTCATAATGTACCATTGGTTTGTAGTGTTTTTATTATTGCAGATTTTACAATAAATTTGAGGAGCAGACAGGTGGAGGTAACTACACCATCAGGGATGAGGCAGCTGCTGGTTTCAGGCTTTACAGCTGAACTCCAGAGTCCTGGTCTTTTTCTGCCAGGGAACCACCAAAACCTCAACGTGACACTGAAGCGTCTGGAAAACACAACAGGAAGTGGATTTTTCCCACATTAATAAAAGACCTTTAAATCTTGCACGCAAGAGACAGAAGAGAACATGAACGGAGAAAAAGAGAGTGACCAAACAAGAGGCTGCTGGACAGACAGCGAGCTGGCCTTCCTCCTGTTGGACTGGTCAGTAATATGAACCAGTTCAGACTCACCTTGCGAGGAGCCTGAAAGTTGCATTTGGACAGATTTTGGACGCTGGGGGGTTTACGGCAGACGGTCCTGGAAATCACCAAATCCACGATGTACAAAGTCCCTTCAACAACCTGAACCACAAACACACGAGACAGCAGAGTCACTAAGTACTGTACTTAAGTAGAAGTGTGAGGTACTTGTACTTCACCTGGGTAACTGCTGATGGCTGCAGTCACACAGTGCTTTAGAATTTGTCTCTCATTCACTAACACTCAGCTGGCTCGACCATCAGGAGCAAACCTTTTACTCCGCTACATTGAGAACTTTAGTTGATTACGTTGTTCGCCTCCTTCCGATAACAGAAAATCGGAATCAACTGATAAATGATATCATGGATTCAGCTACACGTTTAGAGGAAACCTTTGACCCCACAGAGTGCACATGAAACCTTTCCTGTGTCGTACCTGACTCCGTGCCTTGCTGATGGAGGAGATTTTGTAGAGGAAGGGGTCTTTTGATTGGGTGTTGTAGTAGTTGGTGGCGACGAGGAGGGCCTTCTGGAGGTCGGGGTCGTCCTTGTTGATGTTGGTCACACCTCCAACTCTGCGGCCCGCCAACACCTCCAGCGCTGCAGGGGGAGAGGAAGACCATCACCTCTGACCTTAGAGTGGCGCTTGTCTTCAACACTCGCTTCACTAGAGTTTGTGCTGATAGAGTTTAGTCTGCAGGACGTCTGAGTTTGTACTTTACCACTTTCTACTACAGTACATTTCTCTGACAGAGTTAGCTGCTTTAAAGATTAAACCATAACAGTTCAGAAAATCATCAAGTATTTCAGTCAGGGAAGTTTGGAAAAGGAGGAATCCAGCGTGGCCCTTTCCAACATTAAACCGTGTTAAAGAAGAAGAAACTTTTACCCAGAACGCCGAGCAGAGAGACGAGCAGCAGCGTCTTCAGTCCCATCATGCACTCTGTCTGTGAGTTCTCGTCTGTTTGGTGTGAGGCCTCGATGCTCTGAACACAGATCAGCTCTGTTCACAGGAACAAACTCTCCTGCTCGTTCCTTTATACTCGTCGACATGTGACGTCACTTCCTGTTGCAGCCCAGCTGACAGTGATCAGCTAGTTCAGGCTCCAGCTCCTGCACAGGTGTTTCATCAGAAAACCTAAAAAAACCCTCTCCTGAAGCAACAACCTGGACCTGAACCTGGACCGGCCAGTTTCATAAAGAAGTGGCTCTGAAGGGATTTCAACTGTTTTCATCCTGTGTTAGTTTCAAATAAATGAAGTTGTTTAATAGTATTTTGCACCACTAATTATAGGAAGAAACCCCACTCATCAGGATTTGAACCCTCAATGTACATTAAATATTAATTAGCACCGTGTCAGACTGAGGTCAGATCTCACTGCCGACCTCCAACAAGCTGCCTAAAGTCCTCGGTCTGTGCGTATTGTTGGGATTTTGTTGTTCTGTGTTGTAATATTTAAAGGCGCCCTCCAGCCACTTTGAACTCGATCGCTCTGTTGAACTGTGCTATTTTGTCAATAATAGAACACATTTAAATGAACATCCGCTGGCTCCACATGAAAATACACACCGAGTACGGTGACAGAACAAATACTTTCTTGCACTGTGTTGGCTGAGACATATTTGTTTACCAGATGTTGTTTAGATAAGTTCCAAATAGACAAATGTGACTGAGGATGTCTTTGGCCCAGGATAATATTAATTGTTGGACTGATCTGGCTTTGCCTTCATTCATAAAGATCTTTTGATCTTGAACCGTTGAATCTTTTGGCCGATCTGCTAAGCGGGGCAGGTGCAGTGGACTCCGTGAGGGCTGATGCGTATGCTGGGGAAAGGAAAAACATGTTTATAGAATTAACACACCATCAGAGCAACCTCTCAGCTTCCATCGTGGTTGAAATGCAGACCTACGGAGAGAAACCTGTGGAAAGGAGATCATGCAGTTCACAAGTGTACATGTGTGAAAAAACCCAGAAGTAAAGACAACATATGGAACATTGTAAGGCCAAATTCTT
>NW_024041150.1:8141856-8212211 GCF_014851395.1 Micropterus salmoides
CGTCCGGCAGACTCACCACGGCCACCGTGAACTCCCCTCCTTGTGGATGTCTGCGGTGCTGAACTCTGTGTCGCTGAAGTTCTCACAGACGTCGAAGGGAAGCTCTCCGTGCTCCTCAGAGTTCACGATGCCTTCTTCAGCTCCCAGACAGGTGATGATGCCCTGAAAGACACAACCAGAACAAAACGTCAAGGGTTGGCCGGAGGCGCCGCTGTCTGAAGGGTTGGCAGGGGGGCGCCGCTGTCTGAAGGGTTGGCAGGGGGGCGCTGCTGTCTGAATTGTTGGCAGGGGGGTGCTGCTGTCTGAAGGGACAAAACGTAAAGGGTTGGCAGGGGGGCCGCTGTCTGAAGGGTTGGCAGGGGGGCGCTGCTGTCTGAATTGTTGGCAGGGGGGTGCTGCTGTCTGAAGGGACAAAACGTAAAGGGTTGGCAGGGGGCGCCGCTGTCTGAAGGGTTGGCAGGGGGGTGCTGCTGTCTGAAGGGACGGAGCCGTGTTTGTATTACACCTCTTTTAGGGCCCTTTCACAGCTGAAGGTCTGCACCAAGGTCTAAAACAAAGTTCATTTTTTAATACATTTGGTTAGTTTTGGTTTGGTTTCACTTTGCAGTTCTGCGAGTGCACTAAAGAAATCATTTCTGTGGGCTGCTTCTCGTATACTTGACACTGACTGTTTAGTAAACGGACATGCGCATGAAGTCAGTATTTGACAAGAATGAATGAACAGATGAATATCGTTGCCACCATAGTGTTATTATGGCATTACTACCTGCAGCACCAGCTGTACTCGATTTGATAATCAGTTCCAGACCAGCCTTGGCTCAGGAACGCCTGTTTTGCTTAATGCCACGCTGATTAAAACCTGCCTCATCTGTGTATCGCCTGACACCGTCACAAGTTTTGGGATCATTTCAAGCCAACAGGAAACAGCAGCTCTGTACAGTGAGTAGGGCTGAAACGATTCATTGATTAAATCGATTACTTTAATCCATATAGCGCACAGTTTCGCATTGACATTTATTACTGTTGCACATCGCTGTGTGAACACGACGGGAATTTGATGCAGCTGTTACAAAGTGGAGGAAGAGAGAGAAAATAGTCAGGGACAAAGAAGAAAGCGTCCAAAGTCTGGGATTATTTCAAGCTAAATAAACAAACAACAACTCTGCAAAGTTACAGTCCGTCCACCGTAAAATTAAACTTATGTGGCCTTCCACAACAGCATGAAGGCACCTGATCAGAAAGTAGCCAGTGTTCTGCCAGCGGACCTGTTTCAAGGTAACAGTAACTTTAGCATTTAACTGAAATCATGATTGATTGTTGAGTTGAAGCCAAAAGACGCCGCGATCCTCAGCTGAAAATGTGCACATTTGCGTTTGTTGTTCTCCTGGTTGGACCGTGAGTTTGGGTTGTAACGTCACAGTCAGGAGTTAACTGGGTGTCGGGGAGCTGCACCTCAGTATAACTTGTAGAGCACTCGGGTGATGTTTGTGTTGGTAAAGCAGTTGTGTGTTGTTGGTCTAATGTTTGGTGTATGATACACTATGAATTTCTGAAAGGACTAATAAATCTATCATCTATCAACGTCACAGCTGATCCCGTTACCGGGGTGGGGGTTCGCTCTTCAGTGTCTCACTTCCTGTTGGATAATAAAGTTAAATCGATCAGAATAAGGTCCACTATATGCAAGATGCAGACGTGAGGTTACCAGCTCTCTCTTCTCTTTGGTGTAGCTGAAGGTGAACGGGATTTGGGCTTGATGTTGGCAGCTCTCCTCTTTCTGGTCACCATGTCGACCAGCAGGTTGATCAACACGTGGTCATTCTTCAGGAGCGTGACGCCACAGTCCCGGTGGTCGAAGGTCACGTTGGTCCGGACGGGGCCGATGTTGGCGTGGATCTGACCCGGGTAACCCTGCATGGTGGGCTACAAAGAGAGCGGTGTCAGGGCGCAGAACGCCGTGTTGGACGCCACAAACTGAAGGATCGGCTGCAGGCGAGGTTCATTCAGCAACAACAACAATAATAATAATAATAAAACAATAGCCTCATTCAGCACGAGCATCTGTTCATACGACTTCTGGAGAATTTCCCATCAGTGGAACCAAGTACGTTTACTCAAGCGCAGTACTTCAGGTACTTGTACTTTACTTGAGTATTTTCTTTCGTGCCACTTTACACTTTCTGCTGCAGTACATCTCAGAGTACTTTAAACTGCATCTCTGATGGCTTTAGTTACTTCACAGATTAAAACATGTTTTGTTATAAATTAAACAGTTGTTAAATTTGCAGATGAAACTTTTAGTCCTTTAATCAGACATGCAAACATTGTTCTGGTGTTTCAGCTTCAAAGATTCAATGCAGCATTGTGTTAATTACTCTTCAGTGTTTCTCCTGGAGCTGTAGCAGCAGAGGTGAAGCTAATTATTTTTTGTGCAATAGAAAAGTGCACCCCGCTTTATATCTGATTTAAAAACATGTATGAGGGCTCCTACCTCAAGAAAATGTTGTGTTCTCCAATAGAAATATGCCATTTCACATCATTCTGGACCATTATCATCATTTACATATCATTTCTGTGTACAAACAGCTGGAAAGCTAAACCTGCAGAGGAGGACCTATAATCATTAGAGATGCACCGAAGTGAAAATTCTCTAGTCGAAATCAAATTTTTCAAAACTTTCCCCAATAACGAACAAGGTTTTTCACATTTGACATTTCCCCACTGCATTAATTGAACAGTCAAAATGTGCTTTTTCCTCAGTGTTTCCCACAGGATGTGGAGAGAATATCGTGGGGGTGCCCGGAGCCCGAGAGGGGCCGGTAAAGTAAATTACATGAGTCCATTTACTTTTAATAGACACATGTAATATGTTTTATACTTGCTGTGAATATTATCCAATTAATCTTATTTCCATCCTGTACAGACGCCTTATTTTGAAAACCGGACGTTGTCACGTGTTTCCTCCTTGCGCTAAATCCATCCAGTCCGACCCGGTTTGATAAAGAAGAGTTAGAATTTAAAATCATTCTTCTTGCCTACAAACCTTAATGGTCAGACACCATCTTATCTTAAAGAGCTCATAGTACCTTACTACCCCACCAGAGCACTGCGCTCCCAGAATGCAGGGTTACTTGTGGTTCCTAGAGTCTCCAAAAGTAGACTAGGAGCCAGAGCGTTCAGCTATCAAGTTCCTCTCCTGTGGAACCAGGTTCCAGTTTGGGTTCAGGAGGCAGACACCATCTCCACATTTAAGAGTAGGGTTAAGACTTTCCTCTTTGATAAAGCTTATAGTTAGGGCTGGCTCAGGTGAGTCCTGAACCATCCCTTAGTTATGCTGCTATAGGCCTAGACTGCCGGGGGATTTCCCATGATGCACTGAGCTCCTCTCTCCTCTACTTTCTCTCCCTCTGTATGCAACCTCATCCCATTATTGCATGTTACTAACACAACTTCTCCCCTTTCCGGTAGTCTTGTGCTTTCTCGTCCCTCTCCTCTCTCCTCCTATCACTTCCTGCAGGTGTTTCTGGCTCTGGAGCTGTGGAGTCTGGATCTGTGGCTGCGGGTCACCTGCTGCCCCCGTGTTCCTGCTCGACACCCTCTGCTGCAACGACTATTGTTACTATTGTTATTATAATCATTAACATTATGATGGTTACCATTAACACTATTATAAATATCTGTACCATTTTTCATTTAGTCTATAGCAACATCACCTTTACTGTCTGTACCTCTGTGTGGATATTGTGTAGGCTGCCTCCCTCCCCTCTCTCTCTCTCTCCCCTCCCTCCCCCCCCCTCTCTCTCTCTCTCCCCCCTCCCTCTCTCTCTCTCTCTCCCCTCCCTCCCCTCTCTCTCTCTCTCTCCATCCATCAGGTGTTCAGAGTTGCACAGGTAACGTTAGGAACACGCTGTGACCTCCACTGTGTGTTTAATCGGAGGATATAAAGTACAACAGGGGCCTTTTACTGCGTTACACTCGACTCACCGTGGGCTCGATGATTGGCTGGCTGACGATGCCCTCGTACAGCTCCGGGTCCAGGACTCTGGTGGGCCCCAGCTCCAGCCTGGGTGCGGCCTTAACTTTCACCGACTTGGAAGAGTCGTCTCCACTGTCGCCGTCTGTGTTTTGGGCCTCGGCCTCTTCGGAGGTGGCGGCGATGGCGGCGGCAGCCGCGGCTGTGGCGGCGCTGAACGTCAGGAGGAGGGGCTCCTTCACCCGCCGGATCCTGATCGCTCGCTTACCCGCTTTCCGCTGAGGAGAACCAAAAAAGAGTTTGATGTTAGAGTCCGTTAAACAGAACAGGAAGTCTGGAGCTGCCGGAGAAGGTCAAAATAAGCCCCGCCCCTGAGCGGCAGGAGGAGGCCTCACCGTGAGCAGGGTGAACTCGACCTCCTCGTTGATGTCCTCGGCGTTGAACTCAATGTCGCTGAAGTTCTCCTTGACGTCGAAGGGAAGCTCGCCGTGCTCTTCCGACTTGATGACGCCCTCGCTGTCCTTAAGGCTGATGATGACGCCCTGCGGCGAAGGAATAAAAAAACATCAAGTCAGAGACAGTCGAGGAAGACGAGCGTGCTGACAGGAAGGCGAGCGGCTCTGACCGTCTCCCTGGTCTCCTTGGTGAGGCTGAAGGTGGCGGGGATCTGGGGCTTGATGTTGGTGGCCCTCCTCTTCTCCGTGACGATGTCGGTCAGCAGGTTGATCAGCACCTGGTCGTTCTTCAGCAGCGTCACCGTGCTGTCCTTCCTGTCGAACGGCAGGTTGGTCCTCAGGGGCCCGATGTCCACGTGGACCTGCCCGAGGTAGTGGCGCTCGCCGGGCTGCGGATCGACAAAAACAGGGGGGGTCAGAGGCCGGCGGAAACGGGAAGCTGTGACGGGTCAAGATGTCTGAACTGACCTGAGGCTCCACGAGGGGCTGGCTGACCACGGCCTCGTAGATCTCCGTGTCCACGTTCTCCGTTCCACCTGGAGCCACTTTCACGTCCGTCGCTATCAGACTGTTCTGCTTCCAGACAAAACGGCGTTACCAGAACACGAGCATTTAAAACCTGTTTCAGAGTGATCATTTTTATACAGCAGGTAAAAACGTGGACGTGTTTTCTTTCAGGCTGGAGGAAAGAAAACACAGTTAGTCTCGTCTGCAGAGCTGAAAGTTAACTTTTAACTTTATCAGTTTGACGTGTTCGATGTTGCTGCTGTTAAAGTCTGATCAGATATCGGCTGCGTAAATACTGATCAACATAAATTATGGAATTTTACAGTACGCATCTTTGAAGGCAGTTTCTTCCTCCGAGCCTGAAGTCTCCTCCTCAGCAGCTCTCGCAGACTGGAGGTTTTTCCAGAGGGCTGAATTACAGAACATCTGATTCGCAGAAACAGGCTGAACGCTGTTTTCTGCACGCAGCTCAAATTAACTCTTTTTCTGCTTGGTACAAGAAGAAAAAGAAAGAAAACCTGCAGAGTTCTCAGTTTCCAACTTTAGCCAAGCAGCAGACGACTTTAGAGGAGAAAACCACCGACAGAGGATCATTTTATCATTTGGTTTAAAATACGTTTAAAAAGTATTCAGATTATTTTCTATGTATTTTTCCGATAACTTTTTAAGTTTTTATCGCAGAGAAGAAGAAGTTTTTCCCAGTATCGTGCAGCCCTGCAGTATGTTCTGAGAGAGAAATCTAAAAACATCCACAAACTAAAACAATCACTTTGAACCCGACTTACTGCAGAGTTCAGATGTCAGGTCTAGAAACAGAACGGCCTCATTTGCATATTTAAACCTAAAACACAAAACAATATTGTCTTAAAGCGAGTAATCAACCGGGAAAGTTTCCTGGTGATCTCTGTTCCAGTTTTTACTCTGGTGGCCTTAAAGGATCCTCGTCTGTCTCAGAATCACACTGAACCGTAGGAAACATAATGACCAACGGGACCGGGTCCAGGACCGGGACCAGGACCGGGACCAGGACCGGGACAAGGCCTCACCTTCTCCTTGCAGGCGGTGAAGTGGACTCTGACCCCGGGCGTCATGGCTTTGGGGTTTCCGAAGAAGGCGTCGAAGCTGAAGGTGTACTTCTCCAGGTCCTCCCTCTCGATGTAGCCGAAGGTCGGCTGAGGATCAGAGACAGGAGAGCGTGAGACCAGCTGCTGAGCTCCGGAGGAGAGACGGGCGGCGCCGGACGATAACGCAGCTCAGAGCTCACGGCTTTTCTTAAATGAGCCTTTTACTTTCTTTTAGGGAATTAAAACATTGATTTCTCTTCACTCGAGCTTCTGTTTCTGTTACTGCAGCTGCAGAGCGTCGTATTTCTGCCTGCTGGGAGAAAGACAGGAAGCTGAACGACCTGCGACTTCAGACAGAGAGTCTGTTACTGGAGTCACAAGCACCACTTCATTTTCCTCAGTAGCATTAAAGCAAATGTTTGATTCAACTGAGCCACCAGCGAAATCAGCACTTAATGTTTCTATGAAGATGTTTATTTGTTGGAAACAGATCCTGAAGGTTCGGCCTCAGATCCGTTTACTGATCCTCCGTTTGGCAGAAACTTTAAAACACATTAACTTTCACTCAGGAGCAAAAATCTGAATTTAGTTTAAAGAAAGAACGAGCTGACGTTTATCCTGATAATCATTTATCGTGATAAGGTTTTTGGCCCCGTAAAAGAAGTCAGCTGACTCATTTCTGTAAACGGGGCCGAGCGTCCGAACAGCAGCGGAAACGAGCCAGAATCAGCCCGACGCCGTTCTCCACCTGCAGGTCGTCTCACAGCAGCACTTTAAATGAGACGGCACCAGACTCCATTCAGAAAACACGCCTTTTAAAAGCAGCTGCTCCTTTTGAGCCGTTTACTGAAACAGCTGCGTTTGTTTTGGGTTGCCGTAGTAATGGCGCGTTGCTTTAAGTCGTGTCACGATGGGAATTTAAAACTCGCGCTGTGTGTGAAACCGGCCAGGGGCAAGTCCGGGATCAGAGAGGACGCCGGGTCTTGAGGCGGTTAACGATGACGCCGGCTGCGTCGTGGTCGCTACTCGTTTCTGCTGAAACATCAGATTTAAGGAAGAAATTAAAAACTAATCAGACACATTTCAAGGACTTTCAAGGCCCGATATTTACGAAGGCGCTGCAGAGACTTCCTGCGCTGCCACGACGCAAAGGCGCCTTTATCACAGTAAGAGTCACATGACTCACCCCGATGAACGAGATGATCCCCGTGGACCGGCCCGGAGGAGGTCTGAGGACACACAGAGGCAGCAGGTCACACAGACACCACAGAAGAAGACGACACACTCGGACCCCATGAAACGCTGACTTACTTATCAAAGGTGCGTTTTCCCAGCAGGCCGAGGGCTTTGGCGGTCTTGGTGAGGTCCGGTTTGGGTTTGGGTTTAGGTTTGGGTTTCGGGGCCGCGGGGGTGTCCGCTGCAGGAGCAGGAGGGACGGCGGGCTCCTCTGTGGGTTTCTTGGGCTCCCCAGGGGCCTCAGAGGCCGGAGCTGAAATCAGTGCTTTAATCTGAAAGAAACAGGAAACTGCTGATCCTACTGAGACCTGAAGACCTGATCCTCAAGAGACCTGACCCTGCAGAGACCTGAAGATCTGACCCTGCAGAGACCTGATCCTCAAGAGACCTGAACCTGCAGAGACCTGAAGACCTGATCCTCAAGAGACCTGATCCTGCAGAGACCTGAAGTTCTGACCCTGCAGAGACCTGATCCTCAAGAGACCTGAACCTGCAGAGACCTGATCCTCAAGAGACCTGAACCTGCAGAGACCTGAAGACCTGATCCTGCAGAGACCTGATCCTGCAGAGACCTGAAGACCTGACCCTGCAGAGACCTGAAGACCTGATCCTGCAGAGACCTGAAAACCTGATCTTGCAGAGACTTGATCCTGCAGAGACCCTGAAGACCTGACCCTGCAGAGACCTGAAGACCTGACCCTGCAGAGACCTGATCCTGCAGAGACCTGAAGATCTGATCCTCAAGAGACCTGATCCTACTGAGACCTGAAGACCTGACCCTGCAGAGACCTGATCCTAATAACGTTTTAGCATCAACATGTACTTGCAGTACCGAAGGTAAAAGTACTCACTGTACTTATTATATATTTAGTACCGAGTCATCAAAGTACATATAAATACTACAGTAGTACTAAACTGTACTTGCTGCTGGACTAACAGGTCTGATCTGGGACCTGGTCTGTACTCACCCACTCAGGCTGGTCTGGGGGAGGGTTCGGCATCGGCTCCTCAACTATAGTCTGAACACAGAGAGGAAACATAATGACCAACGGGACCGGGTCCAGGACCGGGACAAGGGCCGGGTCCAGGACCGGGCCCAGGACCGGGACAAGGGCCGGGCCCAGGACCGGGACAAGGGCCGGGCCCAGGACCGGGACAAGGGCCGGGCCCAGGACCGGGACAAGGGCCGGGCCCAGGACCGGGACAAGGGCCGGGCCCAGGACCGGGACAAGGGCCGGGCCCAGGACCGGGACAAGGGCCGGGCCCAGGACCGGGACAAGGGCCGGGTCGACCCTGCACTGAATGATCAATACTGGATCTTCTGGTCTAACAGGATCAACACACAACAGGTGAGCTCACCTCTGCGGTCCAGCCGGGAGGCGGGTAGGCCGGCGGGTACCCCATGGGGGGCCCGCAGACTGCAGGGGGGATGGGAGGTACAGGGACCGGTCCGTAGACTGCGGGGTCCGGAGGAGGAATCCCAACAGGAGGAGGCGGACCAGGAGGTGGAACAGGAGGTATGGGTCCAGGTGGACCGTGTTCGGGGCCCCACGGTTCAGGGAGACCTTCCGGACCCCAGCCAAGTGGTCCCCAGGCTTCGCGGGGAGGTCTCCAGTCATCGGGGTGAGGGGGCCTCCAGTCGTCCGGGTGAGGACCCCTCCAGTCATCAGGGTGAGGGCCCCTCCAGTCGTTGGGGTGTGGGGGTCTCCAGTCTTCTGGGTGAGGGCCCCAGTCTGGAGGAGGCATCCAGTCTTCAGGATGAGGCCCCCAGCCCGGTGGCGGCGGTCCTCTTGGACCCCAGTCTGGGGGAGGAGGCCCTCTCGGCCCCCATCCTCCAGGCGGCGGGGGCCCCCATCCACCGGGCGGTGGGGGCCCCCATCCACCGGGCGGCGGAGGGCCCCACCCTCCGGGCGGCGGAGGGCCCCATTCTTCAGGCGGCGGTGGCCCCCATCCACCAGGCGGCGGAGGGCCCCAGCCTCCCGGCGGAGGAGGACCCCAGCCCGGTGGACCCATGTCGAACGGAGGCCCGTCTTCCCCCGGGGGCCCCATGGGGGGCCGGTTCCGTCCCGCTCCTCGTCCCATTTAGAGCTACACGAGCTAAGCTAACGCTAGCTCACGAGCTAAGCTAACGCTAGCCACCGAGCTAACTGTGTAAACAAAGCAAACAGTCGGATTCGGCCGGAGAATCATCGGTTATCTCCGCAGCTTCAGCAGCTTCAGCCTCACGGACCCTCAAACGGCCGCGGGACCGAAGAGAAACCGGATTATTTCTCTGAACCGATCAACAAGGAGCTGAACTCCGCGGAGCGGCGGCTGCTTCCGCTTTAATGGCGGCCGCAGATCAAACCCGGACTCTTCACCGCCGCCAGCCGGCAGGAGGACGGAACTGCAGGAGCGACGTCTTCATTCTTCATCCGTCTTTCTTACTTGTTGCCCTGCAGCTGCTGCACTTAGTGGGATTATTAATAAGGGATTTTGAATGTGTACTTGATGCCACTACAGGTTATTAATTATATATTTAGCGGTGGCAGCTGGTATCTTCCATCCCCCCAACATGCTGCTGTGTTGTTGCTAATCCTTTTAATTATTAGTTTATTATTTTCTAAACACGTCGTGAAAACTGCTTTAACATTTGTTTACAACAAAGTACTGACTTGACTTTTTACTTAATATTAAGATGCCTCCGGCTGAGCCACACTGAAGGTGGCTGTTTGAAAACTCTTCTCGTTGATAAGCTGCTTAAAGGCTTCAGAGTTCTTCAGACCTTCATGTTGAACTTAAATCTACTTCTCTGGATGTGAAACAAAGTGTTGTGGAATCAGAGTCGCCTGCAGCGTAGCAGAAAAAGCTTTTTATTTAGTTTGCCGGCTGAAGTCGCTCGACTCCAGCTGAAGGAACCGGAGAACATTATAGAACATCAACATTATCAATATAGGATCTGTCAGAGTTAGAGCACAGCAGGGAGCCGGAGCGTCAGACGCTCCTCCACTCCTGCAGAGAAAAACCTCCTCCCGCGACCTTTCGGAGGCCGAGCAGGTGACGAGTCTTCGCTCGGCAGACAGAGCGACGGTGAGCTGATAAACCGTCGATCAGTTATTGCAGTGATACTTCAGAGGCTGATGTCAGAATGTGCAGCTCGTGGCGGGCAGACGGTGCATTTCATGACTAAACTACAAAGGTCTCCACCTGACCCCTGACCCCATCGTTACAATCAGAGGATCTGCCAAAGAGCATTTTCCTCCCATTAAAGATAATTATTTGCTGGCTATTGATGAACTCGTTCTGGCTCCTCCCTCAGCAGATGATGGAGAAGATGGCGCTCTGCCCTCCGTCCCCGCCCTCTCACGAGGAAGCAGACGCCGACGTTCTCCCGGCCTCGTTTATGAAGATCGAGTACGTTGGTACAGGAACCAGGTCCAGATACGTCGGGGTTCACAAAGCGGCCTCCGAGCTGGATCCAAGTACCTGTGCCAGGCCTCCTCCACCAACCTGCGCTCCCTCCAGCAGCCAGCAGGGGGCGACTCCACCGGCAGCAGAAACAAACTGTTTCTACTTGTCAGCTGATTTATTCCCTCAGTAAACACTTTCCTGATGAGTTTCTGGTCTCAGTCGCTAGTTTCAAGTCTTCTTCAACACAGCGTGATGTTCATTTAGTAAATTATGGTCCCATTTAGAGGAACAGAGACCAGGAAGCAGAGGAGGTTTTAGGGCGGGGCTACAAGCTGACATGCCGGATAGAGGCGACTCGTATCCGCTGCACAGTGTTTATTTAAGTTGTGTTGTTGTGTTTCACTTTTACATTTTGTCTGTCACTAGCCACAGTTAGCATCCCGGCTAATATCACAGTTAACGTGAATTACGGATGCACCTGGCTAGCTCCTCCCTCTCGTCCAAATATGGTCACGTCTGGCTCCAGAAAAAAACAAACAAAAAAAACAGTGACGACCAAGATGCCAAACTGGAGGCTTCAAAGCTGCTTCGTCCGCTTCTTTCAGACGGGCCGTTTCAGACAGGATGAGCTGAGCGGCTGCTCGAAGGCCAGCGGAAGCTGAAGATGGACTTTTATACCTGAAGGTGGCGCCCCAGAGTGAAAACAGAGAGCACGTTTAATCCACTTCTTTAAAGGGCATTACAGCTGTTCTGGGTCATCTGTGAGTAGTAAGAGCGTTAAAATAGGACTTAACTGATGTAAACCACCGCTAACACATGACCACCGGGTCCCAGAGGCCGAACCTGGACCGACTGGCGGTTTGTAGAAACTCTGGGTTCAGGCTTTAGTCATAAAATGCACCTTCGGCTCAGCCCGCCAGAACCTCTCTTCAGAAACATCCACCTCTACAAACATGTAAACACACTTCTTTATATCTGTGAGTGAATCTAAATCAGTTACAGAGGAAGCGTTTTTAATCAGTTACACTTTACTCTCAAATGAAGGCAACCTCCATCGTCAAAAAGAACGAAGGCAGAACGTGTGATGAAAGGATGAACAGAGATACTTTAAGGGTTAACTCAGATTACATCGGGTACAAAAAGATGACATGTGAACTAACAGTCTCCGGATAACTAATCCCTTTTTCTCTTGGTTTTCTTTTTTTAATCCAAAAAGCAGCAGCAGGAAACAAACTAACATTTTGTTCTGTGAAAGATCACGAACTAACAGACTTCCTCCTCAGGAGAGGATCCTTCATCGCTGTCGGACAGAAGCGACACCAACACCACCGAGGTCCACAACCAGGACAGAGCCCGGCGGGTCAGTACGGAAGAGACTTCGGGACGAAAAACAGTTCTGAGATTAAAGTCTGAATCATAAAATCAGAGTCGGAGAATTTAAGCCTGAACTGAAATAAGGGTTCTTAGATGAAAGGCGACGTTCTGAAACTAAAAAGGTTTCAAACTGGATTTCAGACTTTACTGAAATCAGATTTTAAACGGGTTTCAAGAAACACCTGAACTCGTTTTAAACTGGTTTCAGACTAGTTTCAAACTGGTTTAATTTAGGAAGTTTTTAAAGCAGAAGTGAACTCGTTTCAAACTGGTTTCAGCCTGCGCTTGAACTGATTTTATACCAGTTTCAAACTGGTCTAATTTTATACAGGTTTGAAACCAGATTTGAACTTCTTTTTTAAACTGGTTTCAGACCAGATTCCAGCTGTAACAGAAAACTTGTTACTGATTAATTCTCCTAATTTAAAGGCTAAACTAAGATTGTCGTCTCTGGAGCCTCATTTTGCTCTAAGAACTGAAATATTAAACACAGAACTCATTTTTTTTTTTTTGTCCCTCATCTCTTTCCGTACTTTATGAAAACACAGAAGGTAAAATACAGGAAGTGGAAAAGCGAGTGCAGCTGTGCATGGGGGGAGGGGTTCAGGTGAAGGAGGACGTCCCTCTGATCGTCTCCCGTCCGTCCTGACGTTCTCTGTTGGCGTCGGATGGTCGTGAGGAGGGGGCGGGGCCCGACTCGTCCTCTTTCTCTGGGAGCTTTTTGTTTTTCCATCGGGTTCAGTCGAAGGGGCTGAAGTCCCTCTCCAGGTTCTCGGACTCGTCGTCGTCGGAGAAGAAGTCGTCCTCGTCGATGTCGTCCTCGTCGTAGTCCTCGTGCCACTCAGGGACGTACTCTTCATCATACTCGTCGTCCTCCTCCTCCGCCTCCTCGCCGCCCTCCTCCCCCGTGTTGTTGTTGTTGTCCGACTCACCGGAGTCCGACGCTCGCTCCGACTTCGACCTGAGAACAAAGCAGAACGTTCAGTTTTCGCCCCTCCGCCACAGACAAACATCGGAAATGAATAAATAAACAACTGGCTGAACAAAAAAGATCTGAAGTGATTCACCAAAAAGAAACATTCATCTTCTGCCCTTCTGTCTTTTTAAACTCTAACCAGAGTCCAGACGGACTTTATTTTAAACTGTAGCCGAGATCCCAAAGTCTCCGAGGACCGCAAACCTGTCGGGCCGGGACCAGGAGCCCACGTCCCTGAAGGTAGCTCGGTTCTTTGGTGTCGTACTCACACTTTGTTGGCGTCGGTGTGGTTGGACAGGTTGGAGGCCTCAGTAGATTCTGGTTCCTGGCCGTTCTTGGACTGATACCCGACCCTGAAGTCCTGTATTGGACAGAAATACAGGAAACTGTCACGGACGGGACGCCCTGAGTCAAAGTGAGACGCTGGCAGGAAACGTAGCGAGACTGAAGTTTCAGGCGGCTCAAACTGATCTGACTGGTTTAAACATCAGACTGAAAGAGAACTGGACTCAGACCGCTGGATTCTGGACCACGACGTCGATTATTAAATTAGTTGCCAACGAATTTAATAATGACGTCATCGGGCCGTAAGGAGCGAAAGTGATGTGAACAGTAAAGTTAGTAAAAGAACATCAGCGCTGCAGTAACACCTTCACCGCCAGAGAGTGGCAGCGTTTCACTCTTCACTCAGCCAACAAGGTCGTGAGCTGAGCTCTCCTGGAAACACCGGCGCAACGTCGTGTCTCTGTGGACGATCGAGACTCGTCTCGGTAAGCTAGGTAGCGAGCTAGCTTCACGGTATGAGCTGTAACGTTTTCTACACGGTTTCCCTCCGTCCGTTCGATTGGTTGATAATGGCGCTGAGAGTAGCGCATAATTATGATGCAGAACGGCGGCGGCCTGACTCATCATAAATCGCTCAAGGCGACGTTCCCAGCTGGAGAACGTGTTGCTGCCGAGTGCGCGAGATCAGACAACACGGGACAGTTTCATACTTTCTAAAGAAGAGGAAACAGTTCACCTGTCTGTGCGTGACTTAGGGGAAACTATATAAACGTGAAATGCTGTTCGCTACAAAATGGTTATTATTGACCCCCTGTAAATTCAGCAGATGTAACGCATGACGTGAACCGTTTTGCTGTCCTGTAAACAAACTTCACCAGAAACCCGTGCGGTCGCTACAGGTCCGTCTTCAGACTGGGCTTACCTGGGTCGAGTGCTGCAGGATGGCCAGCAGGCGCTCCTGGATGCGTCGGATCAGTTCCAGCCCGGTGTTGAGATGTTCCGGTTTCAGCAGCCGGACGCAGGAGGCCAGGTCAGTGCACTGCAGCAGGGTCTCCTCTGAGAACAACAAGACAACAGCAGCAGTCAGCAGGGGCAGCTCACAGCGCTGGAACTCTGCCGACGGCAACGAGGACGCCGCTCTCACCCAGCAGGATCTGCAGGGCGTTGGTGTGCAGGTCCAGGGCCTCCGTCTGCTGCTCCATCACGTCCATCTTCTCCGTCTCCTGATTGTAGTAGCTGTAGACGCAGGAGTAGGCCAGCACCTGCAGACAGAGAGCAGGGCACAGTAAATAAAATGCGACTCGTCAGCAGGAGCCTCTGAGGACGAGGATGCCGTTACCTTACGAGCCTGAGCGAGGACTTTACAGGCGTCGATAACGAAGGTCAGGGACTTCATCTGCAGAGCTTCGTTAATGGACGACACTTTGTTCTCCAGGTTGATGGCGAAGTCCTGCAACAGACACGAGACTCGCTCATCTACAGGCACAGAGCGGCTGGCGGCCTCCGGCACCACCGAGAGCAAGTTATCTTAGATCAGGACACATGCTTTGACTCCAGGCACTAGTCCAGCCTCCTCGCTCTTTATGGACACGTAAGAACATCCTGAACAACCATTTGTTGAATCTTTAGTCTGCAACAGGTTTCACTCCAGCTGCACAAGCTTCCAAGCTGGGCTCAGTCCCATTTCACCCCTTGGAACGACCCTTCAGGAACCCCATACGTCATCAGTAGTCGACGACTGCTCTATCACACGTCAAGCGATCACCAGGTCACCAAGTAAAACTAAACAGCACAGCTTCATCACCAGGTTACTAACCAGGGCTCAACGTTAAACTTCCTGCACCGGGCCCCACCGGACCCCACCGGACCCCACCGGACCCGAAACTCACTGTCCCTCTTTCCGAAAGTTATTTATCAGTGTTACAACCAAACCAAAGACTTCTAGGTTATGTTGCTCTGTTAACAACTTTAATCGTTTATTAAATACATCCTGGAAATAAAAAAACTAAAGTGTGATCAGAGTTAAAATTATAAAAAATAAAAAGGTTAACAAAACAATTTCCTTTTAAAAGAGAACACACTAACATGATGTGCTCGATCACACGAGTCGCCTCCATCACATTTGACAGCCTCTCGTCCCGTCGCTACAGGTCTGAACGGTGCGCCATGAGCTGCAAAACAACTGCAGGATGTTGAGTTTCTAATTTTAGTTTCTTTAATACTAATGTTTCCGCTAGTTCATCTGTCCCGACGTTACTTTTTACTGGCCCCGGGCCATCGGGCCCCGGCAGAGCCCTGTAACGTTACTAGTGAAGCTAGCTAACGAGACAACATGCTAGTGGCTGAAGTAGCAATTTTTTTTTACTTAACTAACAACAATCATCATAAATTATACGAGGAAAATACTTTCTCTGCGGCCCTCCGCCTCTATCGCAACAAGAAGCGAGACACCCAACCCCAAGACGTGAACACGGAATCAGAGGGTTAGGGCCAGGAGGGGAAACGGGATCGACTGTTTCACAATAAAAGCCTCCTTTGTCCTCTGTACTGTGAAGCAGGGGGGCGACAGACTTCAGCTGTGTTACCTTGGCCTGGTTGTGGAAGGTGCACCTCTCGTTGTAATCCTGGAACTTCTTCTCCTGCCGAGCCGCTTTACTCACCTGCAGCAACACGACACAGATCAGACACACATGTTCAACCGGCAAACTCTCATTTAAATCTGACATTTAAATCTGCTCGTTTCCCAGCGTCCCCCGCTTCTCTGCCGGGACTCACGCACAGTTAAAACGTGATGATATTAAATCAGAGAGCCGAGAAGATGTTGGACGCTGCAGAGAGATGTTTAGTTTTCAACCTTAAAGTCTTTGATAGTCAGAGCAGGAGACCGTGTTCCTGCGCTCTGAGTGGACGGATTCGTGTGCTGACTGCGGTCATGTGACGGCGTGTGAACCCACCATGGCGGAGCAGTTGTAGTAATCTTTGTGTGTTGGTTTCCAGGGTTTCAGACAGCGCCAGCAGAAACCGTGGTTACACTTGGCACAGGTCATACTGAGGACAGAGGAACACAACCGTCACCACCCTCCTCCTCCCCCTCCTCCTCTTCTCCTCCACCCTCCTCCTCCTCCTCCCCCTCCTCCTCCCCCTCCTCCTCCCCCTCTTCTCCCTCCTCCTCCTCCCCCTCCTCTTCCCCCTCTTCTCCCTCCTCCTCCTCCCCCTCCTCCTCCCCCTCTTCTCCCTCCTCCTCCTCCCCCTCTTCTCCCTCCTCCTCCTCCCCCTCTTCTCCCTCCTCCTCCTCCCCCTCCTCCTCCCCCTCTTCTCCCTCCTCCTCCTCCCCCTCTTCTCCCTCCTCCTCCTCCCCCTCCTCCTCCCCCTCTTCTCCCTCCTCCTCCTCCCCCTCCTCCTCCCCCTCTTCTCCCTCCTCCTCCTCCCCCTCCTCCTCCCCCTCTGTGTATTGATTGGTTGAGTGCACGTACTGCAGACAGCCTTCGTTCTTCTCGATCTGGGCCTGGCAGCTCGGACAGCGTTTGGAGATCAGCTTGGCGAGGTGTTTGCTCTGAGCCTCCATGCTCATCCCCTCATAGTAGCCTCCGTCATCCATCCACTGGGACATGTGGCTGCAGCTGGCTGGGTAGTGGGCCTGTGGGGGGGGCACAGAAACCTTTCACACAGAGTCACATGACTTTTCTTATCCTGTGTTGCTGAAAAACAAGCTTTTCAGAAGCTCTCGCTGCTCTCAGGGTTCTGACTTTACTTTATCTGGATATTCTGTGAACGGTTTGCGCTCTCAGATGATGACAAAGATTTAAATCTCACTGAGACTTTTACACGATTAAGAGATTTTGGGATTCCTCAGGAAACAATCACAGAGTCGACCCTGACCTGTCAGGTGTCGTACTTTTATCTTAAAGTAACGGCTTTAAGATCAAGGGATGCACCGAACGTTCGGCCGCCGAAATTAAATCAGCTGAAAATAGCAAAAAGAGCCTTTTTGGTTCAGTCTAATGAGTCAAAAGACCGATTAAATGTTACCGAACAGTCACGTTGTCAAGACGTCGGCAGTGTGGAAGCATTTTCAAGAGTCCGAGCCGTTTGCAGACGCTGTTCATCCGCTCCATCTGTGGCTGACTTCTTAGAGAAGAACCGCTGAGAGCGTTTCTGTCTCTCGTCTGTGAGAAGGAGATGAAGCTAGCCGCGCCTACATTTGGAGTGCACACGTATTCCAGCCTTTACGGTAAGTGAAGCGGCCCAGAGCGAGCTGACAGGCAGGTTAGAGACTTTATCAGTGTGCTGCAGTATGAGAGTCCTGCCTGAAGAGGCTGTGAAGACCAGAACCACATACAACATTATTTTATGTGTCCATTAAAAGGAAATGGACTCATGTCATTGACGCCCTCGGGCCCCGGACCCCCCCGGGCCCCGGACCCCCCCACCATAGTCTCTCCACAGAGCACATTTGTTTAATTTATGCGGTGGGGGAAAAGTCAATAAATGTGAAAAACCTTGTTCGGTATTCGGGAAAGTTTGTCGTTATATTCGGCTTCCGTAATGCGGTCAGGTAAAGCGCTGTGATAGGGTGAATGAGTGCCGGGCAGGACAAAAGCGTGACGCCTTACCAACCCGACTCTTTCAGCGGGCTACAAGAAGCTAGCTCTGCATTCTCAGCGCGGACATCACGACGGAGGCTGCGAAGACACGGAAGAAGACGTCCGAGGAAGCGAGCAAGAGGCCGGACAAGTGTAAATATCAGACTGGCTTTTACTGGTTGAGCTAAACGAGCTTAACGGCTGCAGGTCAGGGGAGGGCGACCGATATAATCTCAAGAGATATGAAATTACACAATACTGTTCATACCGATAAAACTTCTTTTGGTTTCCCATCGTGTAAAAGTTGTTCCTGCTGCCAGGTACTTTATTCGCATCACCTCCGTCTTATCCGTCTTTACATTCTGGGTAATGTTGAAACGTTTTAACTTAAATCAGAGACAGCTGTGTGTGGCGTCGCTATGACGACCAGCTACATCGAGGGGCGCTCTCTGCAATGGGAAACGAGCTGGTTCTGGACACGGCGTGTTTGCAGCAGGTCAGGTCTGTGTGACGAGAACTGAAGGAGGCGGAGTCGATAAGTGAGCGACTCTTAAGATGGAGAATGAAATTAAAACAAGCCAAGTTACTAAAATAAATTCAGACTCTAATCAGCTCAGCTCTCAGATCAACCTCTTTAATATCTGCTGAGTCAGGATTTAGCCTCCCCCCCTCTGTGTGACTGGCCGTGAAACGTCAAACAGATTCCAGATCAAACCAGGATCCATCTGCTGAGGTCATGCGGACGGACTGTGGACAGGGTGTGGTGCTGCGTGACCTCTGACCTCGGGGAAGTTGCAGCTGAAGCAGGAGGACCAGCAGCACTTGGAGCAGGTGCCCATGCTGCCCATGTTCTCCTTGCAGAGGATCTGGTCGCAGCCCTGAGGGTTGGTGCACCACGTCAGGTTGGAGCAGCACTCCACGTAGCCTCTGAGCAAGGCGCTCTCGTACTGACGGAGAGGAGACAGCGAACACGTCATGAGCAGCACGTTCTCTCACAAAGACTGGTCGTGTGATCAGAGGAGGGAGCGGCGTTACCTTGGCGATGGTGTCCTTGTCTGTGAGGATGCTGAGGAAGAACTGCGAGGTGGGCTGAGCCTGGCAGTCTGTGATTGGACAGTTACAGTTCATGACCAGGTTCTGTTCGATCCTCGCCGTCAGGTACTCCTGCCAGCAGGACTGCGCACACAAACACACACAACACACGCATCAGAACCACAACGCCACACTGAGCATCAGGCTCCGGACCCGCCCGTCTCCGAGAGCGTCTCACCTGGCAGCAGTAGTGCATGCAGCTCAGGGAGGGGGCCGGCTCGGCGGCGGCGCGGGGGCTCAGGCACACGGGGCAGGTGGAGGTGGGACTCGGCGGCGGCTGAGGGTTTCGGCACTTCAGCCCGGCGGCCATGATGAGAGTTTCGGGGTCGTCGGTGTATCGCTGCACCAGCAGGTCCACGTTCCACTTGCAGTGAATCAGAAAGTGCTCGGCCCGGTCCAGGTCCAGACTCAGAGTCCCCGACACCTGAGGGGTCAGGGAGGGACAAGATCACCTGTCTGACACTTGGACACGCGTCTCACGTCGTGGTCGCTCAGTTCAAAGAACTTCAGTCTGACCTGCTGGACGGTCCTCTGCATCAGCTGACGAACCTCCTCCTGCGTCATCGTCCGACCCATCGAGAACAGAACCGCGTCCAGAACGCCGTCCTCGAACTGCCGGGGGGCCGCCACCAAACTGCAACACAAAGGCGTTCAAACAGAGCTGCAATCAGCGACACAGTCGGGACCTCAGCAGGAAAAACAACAACAACAACAACAAGCAGCTGTTGGTGGGCAGATTTTATTTTTACACCTTTAATAAATAATGATTTTCATTCCACATCGTTGTATTAAATTCATGTCTAAGATAAAATGAGACAACTGATCACCGGACGGAAAATTACAGAAACGTTCGTTACTTTAACTGTCAACGTTCACAACCGTTCAAAGAAAAAAAAAAGCAATCTTTGTGTTTATGTTGAGTCACTGCGGTCGCCTCTTTTTATAGTTGTTTAGTTCTTTGTAGACAATTTGTGACCCTTTGTGGTTATTTTGCATCCCATCTTTTAGTTTTGTCTTTTATACATTTTTGTAGTTGTTTTGACGCTTTGCAGTCATTTTGCATCACTGTGGTCGCTTTGACTCTTTTTATAGTTGTTCTGCACCCCCTTGTAAACATTTTACATATATTTGCATCCCTTTGTAGTTTTGTGGTTGTTCTGCAGTTTTTTAAAGATTAGAAAACTATTGATCCCAAATGGGGAAACTCATTTGCCACCAGGTCACATCACAACATACAATATAAACAAAAAAAGACAGTATGTACACACTGGACAGGAAGTAAAAACAATGCACCCACTAAAAGCCTTCTGAATCCTGATAAGAGCCGACAAGTTGCTACAAAGATATAAACCTTGAAATCAAGATTTTCATCTGCATATTTGTACCAACCGGTCAACCTCTTTGTATTCATTTTGCATCCCACTGTAGTCTCTTTGTGGCCGTTTGTGCCTCCAACCCTACAGTAACAGTAACTGCCAGTAGTGGAACACTTGTAAACATTAAATATAAATACAGTTATTACTAATTACCATTTTCTGTGTACAAAGTTGGAAAATACACCGCAGATCAGTTTCCTGAAAATTAAAGTTTATTTGGTTTAAATTAAATTTATCATCTAATTATCCAGAAAAGTCACCTGTCAATCATGATGATAATTATTACAAAATAAGGCAACAAGCAGAGTTTAAAGTTTAAATGTCCTCTTTATTTCTTTATGTAGAAATTTAAACATTTACATTTTGGCTGTTTTGGAGGAATCACATGACATCGAGTTGGTTTTTGTTTTAACCGGAACCAGGAAGTAAAAAAGGAGTCAGAAGCTGAGCAGCAGCCACAGGAAAGTAAATTAAAAACTACGTGCAGCAACAAAAACTGAACTCAGACCTGTTTTTATCGCAGATATCAGAAGATAAAAGGGTTTTTGTTTTACAGCTCAGTCTGATTTCTCACTACGTTTCCAGAATGATGTTATTTGGTACTAATTATATGGAGACATTGCTCAATTAGTCCACTTCCATTTAATTCCAATTATCAGCAACAGTTTTTAGTCAGTAAACAGGAACTCAGGACATGTAAAAATGTGGAGTCGGTCTGCAGGTGAGTAAAACATTAAAGTTTCCAATATAATTAGGACTAAATCAGAGTCTTCGCAGGAAACTAGAGGGAACATTTAAACTGTTGAACGTGAGCAGGAAATAAAAATAAAAGAAAGACTTCAGGGTTAAAACGTGAGGAGTCCGTGTTACACACAGGTAGACGGGGGAAAGATGCAGCTAATGACAGACAATAAACATCCTGCGTTTAAGGTCAGAGGTCTCGCTCACACCTGATGTCGGCCACGCTGTCCGCGGCGTCCTTCCTGCTGTCGGCCCGGCCGAAGGAGAACTGGGCCTGGCCTTTCTGCGGCGTGGACGGGTCCTCCGGCAGGAACTCCACGATGTGCGGGTTCTCCTCGTTGCGTCGGATGCAGCCTTTGCTGATGACGTGCATGATGCAGGAGAGCACGTCGCTGGTGCTGCAGCTGAAACGCCCGCGCCGGGAGGGCGGGAGGCTTCCCGTTTCTGACACGAGTCCAGTACCTGGAGGGAACCAACGAGATGTTTCGTCAGTGGAGCTAAACATGTCGAGTGTGACCACAGCGTGGCGCTAAAGCAAAGACTGACGGACAGCGTGAGCCTCCGTAAACAGGGCTGCACACCGAAGAGGGACGGAGGAGGTGACAAAGCAGCTGTGCTCGTTCACAATTAGTCAAACGGTCTCCGTAAAGGAGCCGCAGGCGGCGCTCGCTGGATCACTGCGACGGGCTGACCGCGTTAAAGCCGTACCATCAATAAACCACTGACGCCGTACGCCCACGCTCTGAGCTCTGACCTTGAAGACGAGGTTGTCGATGTGCATCTCCTTCTCGTGCTTCATGATGTGGACGATCAGACAGTAGACGTAGTTCCTCTTCCTCTCCAGCGTGCCGGCGGCGTCCTCGTCCACGTTCAGGTACGTCTGTCTGGGCAGCAGATGGACGGACGCGGGGTCGCCGTCCAGACTGCGGGACGCCACCTGCTGGTTCAACTGCAGCACGCCTGAGAGCAGACAGAGGGAGGAAGAGGAGGAGTAAGTGAGAGTCAGGGAGGAGGAGGAGGAGGAGTAAGTGAGAGTCAGGGAGGAGGAGGAGGAGGAGTAAGTGAGAGTCAGGGAGGAGGAGGAGGAGGAGTAAGTGAGAGTCAGGGAGGAGGAGGAGTAAGTGAGAGTCAGGGAGGAGGAGGAGGAGGAGAGTAAGGAGAGTCAGGGAGGAGGAGGAGGAGGAGTAAGTGAGAGTCAGGAGGAGGAGGAGTAAGTGAGAGTCAGGGAGGAGGAGGAGGAGGAGTAAGTGAGAGTCAGGGAGGAGGAGGAGGAGGAGTAAGTGAGAGTCAGGGAGGAGGAGGAGGAGGAGGAGTAAGTGAGAGTCAGGGAGGAGGAGGAGGAGGAGTAAGTGAGAGTCAGGGAGGAGGAGGAGGAGGAGTAAGTGAGTCAGGGAGGAGGAGGAGGAGAGTAAGTGAGAGTCAGGGAGGAGGAGGAGGAGGAGTAAGTGAGAGTCAGGGAGGAGGAGGAGGAGGAGTAAGTGAGAGTCAGGGAGGAGGAGGAGGAGGAGTAAGTGAGAGTCAGGGAGGAGGAGGAGGAGGAGTAAGTGAGAGTCAGGGAGGAGGAGGAGGAGGAGGAGGAGTAAGTGAGAGTCAGGGAGGAGGAGGAGGAGGAGGAGGAGTAAGTGAGAGTCAGGGAGGAGGAGGAGGAGGAGTAAGTGAGAGTCAGGGAGGAGGAGGAGGAGGAGTAAGTGAGAGTCAGGGAGGAGGAGGAGGAGGAGGAGGAGGAGGAGGAGGAGGAGGAGGAGTAAGGAGAGTCAGGGAGGAGGAGGAGGAGGAGGAGGAGGAGTAAGTGAGAGTCAGGGAGAGGAGGAGGAGGAGGAGGAGGAGGAGGAGTAAGTGAGAGTCAGGGAGGAGGAGGAGGGAGGAGGAGAGGAGTAAGTGAGAGTCAGGGAGGAGGAGGAGGAGGAGGAGGAGTAAGTGAGAGTCAGGGAGGAGGAGGAGGAGGAGGAGTAAGTGAGAGTCAGGGAGGAGAGGAGGGAGGAGGAGTAAGTGAGAGTCAGGGAGGAGGAGGAGGAGTAAGTGAGAGTCAGGGAGGAGGAGGAGGAGAGTAAGGAGAGTCAGGGAGGAGGAGGAGGAGTAAGTGAGAGTCAGGAGGAGGAGGAGGAGTAAGTGAGAGTCAGGGAGGAGGAGGAGGAGTAAGTGAGAGTCAGGGAGGAGGAGGAGGAGTAAGTGAGAGTCAGGGAGGAGGAGGAGGAGGAGGAGGAGGAGGAGGAGTAAGTGAGAGTCAGGGAGGAGGAGGAGGAGGAGGAGGAGGAGTAAGTGAGAGTCAGGGAGGAGGAGGAGGAGGAGTAAGGAGAGTCAGGGAGGAGGAGGAGGAGGAGTAAGTGAGAGTCAGGGAGGAGGAGGAGGAGGAGTAAGTGAGAGTCAGGGAGGAGGAGGAGTAAGTGAGAGTCAGGGAGGAGGAGGAGGAGGAGGAGTAAGTGAGAGTCAGGGAGGAGGAGGAGGAGGAGGAGGAGGAGTAAGTGAGAGTGGGAGGAGGAGGAGGAGGAGGAGTAAGTGAGAGTCAGGGAGGAGGAGGAGGAGGAGTAAGTGAGAGTCAGGGAGGAGGAGGAGGAGGAGTAAGTGAGAGTCAGGGAGGAGGAGGAGGAGTGAGTGAGAGTCAGGGAGGAGGAGTAGTCAGGAGGAGTCAGGAGGAGTCAGGTGAAGGGCAGCGGTGTCTGACCCTGGCTGGGTTCGGCCGGCTGGCTGCAGAGCAGCGGTCCTCCCTCCCTGATGAGCGGCAGCAGAGCGTGCAGCAGGACGGCGGCCGACAGGCCGGTCGCCCGCAGCAGAGCGTCCACCCGCACCTCCTGCAGAGACGCACAGAGGGCCGCCGGTCAGTGAACGCACGGGGAAACAGAGCGCCGCAGCCTCTGACCAACTTCACATTATTGATGTGTCACTTCATTTCATCCTGATTCACATTACGACCTGCTGAAATATCACTTTCCTCATCTTACTCAAATTAGATCGGTCAGTGTAAGTGATGGCGTGCGTGTGTGTGAGTGCGTGCGTGCGACCTCGTGGCTGTTGAACTGCAGCAGGATGAACATCTGCAGCGTGGAGACGTGCAGCGTCCAGCGGCCGAACTGCAGCTCGCCGTGACCGAGCCACGTCCACTGCAGCCGGCGAGGCTTCGAGTGGCTCAGACCGCACATGTACTGACCTGATGCAGAGACACAGAGAGACGCGTTAGAGACGCGTTAGAGACGCACACGCCTCCGGATGTCTGAGCTCAGCACTTGGACCGGGTCTCACTGTGGGTGTAGAACTGGGTGAACTGGTTCAGGTAGGAGCAGAGTTCGGCCGGAAAGTGTTTTCCGGGTTCGTCCATGAAGCAGAGCGATGACACGGCCCAGCAGCGCGGGGACACGACCAGAACCTGGACCTCCGCCTCCTCCTCTGACTCCGCCCACTCCTCATCCATCATCTACAGTAACAACAGAAGGACAAACTGCGTCAAACTCAAACCCCTTAAAGACCGTCCTGCGTGATCCAGCTCAGCGAAAGGGGGACTTCAGAACCTGGTCGTGCTCCTGCAGGCAGCGGTCCAGCTGCTGCAGGCGGTACAGGTGGAACTCCTGCTGCAGCTCGGCCGACTCGCTCAGGTTCTTCAGCATCTGCTGAGGGAAGCGGCTCGGGAAGCAGCTGCCGATCTGATCGATCACGGCCGTCTCCAACCACACGTTCCCCTGAGCCAGCAGCCGGTCGCCCAGGTAGTACCTGCAGAGAGAGAGAGAGCGAGGTTACCTCCCAGCTTCCCGCATGGCGTTGCGATACCGTGACCAGCCGCGTTCACACCTGTAGAAGTGTTCGAAGGTGTTGGCGAGCTCCAGACCCGACAGGAAGAGCATCGGCTCCAGGAACTGCTGCAGCCGCTCCAGAGTCTCCACGCTGCCGCACGCCGCCCCGCTGGCCTGGATCATCTGGTCGATGTACTGAGCGAAGCGCTCGCTCACCTGCACAACACGCCGTCACCACAGCGCAAGGTTCAAGCAGAGCAACACGTGAAACAGTAAGAACAACTTTCAGACATTTCCAGCTGGGACGCAACTAACGATCATTCTTGATCTGTGATCTAAAGTCTGAGGTGGCGTCTTCTACCTGCTCGCTCTCAGATTCAAGCGTGCAGACCCTCATTTAGAGCGGGCTCTACTTACGTGCATGGATCTGAGGATGGAGAGCTGCAGCAGGGCGGCGGAGAAGCCGTGTCGGAGGGCGAGGACGAAGGCGGTCTGCTGTCCGAACAGCTCCTCCATGGCGTTCTTCAGCTGCAGGTACAGAGTCCGGTAGCGCTCCACAAAGTCGGGCAGACTGCAGCTCGAGTCCAGGAACTTCTTCACCTGAGGGGAGCAAAGAAACGGTTTAGAAGTAAACGTTAAGCGCTCCTGAAAGACTCGGCGTTCCAGGTGAGCGCGTCTTACCTGGCGCTGCACCACTCCCTGCCAACAGAGGGCGATGCCTGCGATGCTGCTGCTGCTCTTCACTTTGGGCTTGGCTGAGGAGGAGGAGGAGGACGAAGAGGCCGCGGCGGTGTCTTTGTTTTTACTCTCTTTGCCGTCTGGAAGACAAATTTCACAGAGGATGATTTTCTGAACGAAGTCCGACGCTGATAAATTTAATCTTTGAAAAGTGAAGGGATGAAACTGCAGCCAGTAACGTAAAGATAAAGCAGTGCGTCTGTTCTGTCCTTCTTTTCCATCTGAAAAGAAACCACATCAGTGTCACGACCAGAATGGGAACAGGAAGTCGGCAGTCAAAATGAGCGCAGTCCAAACCGAAAGAAAAAAGATGGCGTCCTGATGACCTCAGGCGTGTTTGAGGGCAGGTGAATGTCAGTTCAGACGAGGAGAAAGTGTCGCCGACGCCCCCTGCTGGACGTCTGAAGTCACAACAGCCTGACGTCTGACCATGGAAGAAACATGGCGTTAGCGTATGAAGCTAACGTTGTTCTTTATTGTAACGCCCCTCTTTAAATTATACCAAGACTTAAATTTCTGAATCATTAGGGGGCGTGGCCTCTTTGAGTGACAGGTGGGTCCACTGCTAGCCTTTATGCTACATTTAGCGGTCAGTCAGTTGTATCAAACAGCGACGGCGGTAGACGAGACTCACAGCTGTTCGTTATGATCCTGCTTGTGTCACTGGACGCTGTCCGTCAGCCAGTTTAACGTTCCCGCTAACAGCAGCCGCTCCTCGCCCCCGCTAACAGCAGCCGCTCCTCGCCCCCGCTAACAGCAGCCGCTCCTCGCCCCCGCTAACAGCAGCCGCTCCTCGCCCCCGCTAACAGCAGCCGCTCCTCGCCCCCGCTAACAGCAGCCGCTCCTCGCCCCCGCTAACAGCAGCCGCTCCTCGCCCCCGCTAACAGCAGCCGCTCCTCGCCCCCGCTAACAGCAGCCGCTCCTCGCCCGCTGCTCCTCGCCCCCGCTAACAGCAGCCGCTCCTCGCCCGCTGCTCCTCGCCCCCGCTAACAGCAGCCGCTCCTCGCCCCCGCTAACAGCAGCCGCTCCTCGCCCCCGCTAACAGCAGCCGCTCCTCGCCCCCGCTAACAGCAGCCGCTCCTCGCCCCCGCTAACAGCAGCCGCTCCTCGCCCCGCTAACAGCAGCCGCTCCTCGCCCGCTAACAGCAGCCGCTCCTCGCCTTTAAAGATATTTAAACTTGTAGAAAGGAGGATCAGTTCTGATCCAGGACACAGAGCAGAGCTACATTAATGCCTCTGCATCAGGTCAAACTCATCCTGACTGTGCTATAAAACCCTTCTTTGGCCGTTATTGAGATTATTTGGTTACAAGAAACATTAAAGTTTCACAAAGAAACTTTTGCCGTCACCGCCAACACAAAGTTCTGCAAAGTTCTGTTTGATCCAGATAAAAACATCTGTAGATTTTTCTGAGGCGATCGATAATTTTTTGGCAACGCAGAGTAGCATTTAGCCTTCTTAGCCACTTTAGGTGAGTAATGTTTACCTATGCGGGCGTGGTTTCAGCAATCAAACACCTAAGCTCCACCCCCGACCCGTCTCTTTGACCGTTTATGGTCATCCGGGACTGACACGCTGCCAAGATGGCGGCGGTCGCCTCTGCCCACGATGAGCTTCGAAAGAGCTCTTCAGAAACCTACAGGTGACGTTTCTGACACACGTTCCTCCTGTTTGTCTGATGAGGCTACAGGGAGCAGCTGTTTAAAGACGTCTGTCTCGGAGCCTCAGACAGGAAGTCTTCACAGCCTCGTCAGGCGTCAGGTCGTCTCAGACGGGAAGTGGACAAACAGCAGGGGGCGACGTGACGACTTCCTGTCCTCATTTGGACATATGAAATGTCACAGAGCAGAGTGTAAACAAACAAAATGGCCTCTGACATCAGCTGTTACTTACTCTTCAGCTCTTTGCTTCGGTTGAGACCTTCTGAAAACAAAGAGAACGCTTTAAACACTCATCATCCTCAACACTTCACTGCTGCAGCTGCTCATTAGCTCAGTCCACCTGAGCTCTGCTCTGTCTGGGTTTGCAGCAGCAGAAATACAAAGTGAGACATTAAATTCTACCTTCAAGACTGCATTTCCTTTCTGTCCAGGGGTGAATCTCTATCAGCACATGGGGAACATTTCTGAGCACAAGCTAAACATACAGCTCATCTCAGGCTACTCTGTGGTCATAAAGGTGCTCCGGACCGACCCCTGGGGAAACGAGAGATGGCGTCCGAAGCCGTGTGCGAGCTGCCAATTTACAGATTTTGGGCTTGTGTTCTTCCTCAACATCTTTCAGACTGGAGGAAAGAAAACGCCCAGAATCCACCTTTAGAAGTTTATCATCTTTCTGCGGTCGCTCTCTGCACAACGCCGTCACATCCGAAGATGTTCATTTCCTTTGTACCAGCAACCACTGCTCAAAGTACAGAGGCGGATTGAAGCCCAGCGTGAAATCTGATTGGCTAGTGTTGATTCTGACGGGTCTGGATGCGTCACGCGTTGTTTTTCATGTTCTACATCGTCGTCGTTCAGGATCTGATCAGATTTAAAAAGCCTGAACCCGTCACTTCAGCAGCTCCTACAGACTCGTCCTGACTATGTTCCGACGGTTTCAATTATAAAACATTTTGATCCTGAAAACAGATTTTTAAAGCCTGTTGACAGAACTTTCTGATTTATGAAATAGTAAAGAGATATGCAGGCTCCGCTCAGTAAAAACGTTTGAGTGTCAACAACCTGACTTAAGAGTTCAGATTTCAGTTCTTCAAACAGATGCAAATTAGCTCATATGTCATTGGACACTGGCTCAAACCTGTAATGCAAAAAATATCGTCTTAATGTGAGAAAGTTTAACAGATGGGTTGAAGTGATCACCACGTTCGCCTGCAGCGTCTCGCCTTAATAAAAACTGCTCCTGCTCCTATTGGTCAGCGTCACAGAACTCGGGGTCGACTCGGTGAGGGGAGTCTTTCTGTCGAACGTGTGCAAATAAACTTCAAGCTGAAATCAGATTTGGGTCTTACTGTAAAGCCACCCGGCGAACTACCAGACCTATTTAGTGATGTCACGGCGTGTTGCTGACAGAAGTGAAGCTGGGTGAAGAGACTCACTCGACTTGACGGGCGGTCTGAGCTCCTCGCTGTCCGCTGAGCTCGTGTCCACGTGGACCAGCAGGTGTGTGAGGCGCCTCACTCTGGAGTTAAAGATGGCCGCCCGGCTCTTACAGCGCCGTGCCGACTCCGTGTTATCCAGGTACTCACTGAGCAGCCAGGACAGGGGGCTGGATGCCGAGGATTCTGGGTAAACACAGGGGGAGCAGACACAGGGAGTCAGAGAGAGAGAGAGTACCTGACAGTGTGCGTACCTGACAGTGTTGGCACGTGTACCTGTGTGCGTACCTGACAGTACCTGTGTGCGTACCTGACAGTACCTGTGTGCGTACCTGACCGTCTGCGCACGTGTACCTGTGTGCATATCTGACAGTACCTGTGTGCGTACCTGACCGTCTGCGCACGTGTACCTGTGTGCGTACCTGACTGTGTGCGTACCTGACAGTGTGTGCGTACCTGACAGTGTGCGCACGTGTACCTGTGTGCGTACCTGACAGTGTGCGTACCTGACAGTACCTGTGTGCGTACCTGACCGTCTGCGCACGTGTACCTGTGTGCGTACCTGACAGTGTGCGTACCTGACAGTACCTGTGTGCGTACCTGACCGTCTGCGCACGTGTACCTGTGTGCGTACCTGACAGTACCTGTGTGCGTACCTGACCGTCTGCGCACGTGTACCTGTGTGCGTACCTGACTGTGTGCGTACCTGACAGTACCTGTGTGCGTACCTGACTGTGTGCGTACCTGACAGTACCTGTGTGCGTACCTGACCGTCTGCGCACGTGTACCTGTGTGTGCGTACCCGACAGTGTGCGTACCTGACAGTACCTGTGTGCGTACCTGACCGTCTGCGCACGTGTACCTGTGTGCGTACCTGACCGTGTGCGTACCTGACCGTCTGCGCACGTGTACCTGTGTGCGTACCTGACCGTGTGCGTACCTGACAGTACCTGTGTGCGTACCTGACAGTGTGCGTACCTGACAGTACCTGTGTGCGTACCTGACCGTCTGCGCACGTGTACCTGTGTGCGTACCTGACAGTACCAGTGTGCGTACCTGACCGTCTGCGCACGTGTACCTGTGTGCGTACCTGACAGTACCAGTGTGCGTACCTGACCGTCTGCGCACGTGTACCTGTGTGCGTACCTGACAGTACCAGTGTGCGTACCTGACAGTGTGCGCACGTGTACCTGACAGTGTGCGCACGTGTACCTGACAGTGTGCGCACGTGTACCTGACAGTGTGCGCACGTGTACCTGACAGTGTGCGCACGTGTACCTGACAGTGTGCGCACGTGTACCTGTGTGTGCGCCTGACCGTGTGCGCACGTGTGTACCTGACCGTGTGTGCGACCTGTGTACCTGACCGTGTGTGCGACCTGTGTACCTGTGCGCACGTGTGCGACCTGTGTACCTGTGCGCACGTGTGCGACCTGTGTACCTGTGCGCACGTGTACCTGTGTACCTGTGCGCACGTGTACCTGTGTACCTGTGCGCACGTGTACCTGTGTACCTGTGCGCACGTGTACCTGTGTACCTGTGCGCACGTGTACCTGTGCGCACGTGTACCTGTGCGCACGTGTACCTGTGTGTGCGTACCCGACAGTACCTGTGTGCGTACCTGACAGTACCTGTGTGCGTACCTGACAGTACCTGTGTGCGTACCTGACAGTACCTGTGTGCGTACCTGACAGTGTGATGCTGTGCACGATGGGCGTGATCAGAGCCTCCCAGCAGGTTCGTCCCAGAGCTTCAGCTGCCTCGGCGTCGGGGAGGAAACGATCTGCAAACATCTGCTCGTGTCTCAGAGCGCTGTTCAGCCTGAACACACACAGCAAGTATTACTGCAGTATTCTCAATGAGTATTCAACTGTAACAGCAGTATTATTAACAGTACTACTGCAGTAAGAGCTGCAGTATGATTAACAGTACTTCTGCAGTACTTACTTGTTGAAGAGCTGCAGTATTACTAACAGTACTTCTGCAGTACTTACTTGTTGAAGAGCTGCAGTATTACTAACAGTACTTCTGCAGTACTTACTTGTTGAAGAGCTGCAGTATTACTAACAGTACTTCTGCAGTACTTACTTGTTGAAGAGCTGCAGTATTACTAACAGTACTACTGCAGTACGTACTTGTTAAAGAGCTGCAGTATTAACGGTACTACTGCAGTAAGAGCTGCAGTATTACTAACAGCACTACTGCAGTACGTACTTGTTGAAGAGTTGTAGTATTATTAACAGTACTACTGCAGTACTTACTTGTTAAAGAGCTGCAGTATTACTAACAGTACTACTGCAGTACTTACTTGTTGAAGAGCTGCAGTATTACTAACAGTACTACTGCAGTACTTACTTGTTGAAGAGCTGCGGTATTACTAACAGTACTACTGCAGTACTTACTTGTTGAAGAGCTGCGGTATTATTAACAGTACATACTTGTTAAAGAGCTGCAGTATTACTAACAGTACTTCTGCAGTACTTACTTGTTGAAGAGCTGCGGTATTACTAACAGTACTACTGCAGTACTTACTTGTTGAAGAGCTGCAGTATTACTAACAGTACTTCTGCAGTACTTACTTGTTGAAGAGCTGCAGTATTACTAACAGTACTACTGCAGTACTTACTTGTTGAAGAGCTGCAGTATTACTAACAGTACTTCTGCAGTACTTACTTGTTGAAGAGCTGCAGTATTACTAACAGTACTTCTGCAGTACTTACTTGTTGAAGAGCTGCGGTATTATTAACAGTACTTACTTGTTGAAGAGCTGCAGTATTACTAACAGTACTTCTGCAGTACTTACTTGTTGAAGAGCTGCAGTATTACTAACAGTACTACTGCAGTACTTACTTGTTGAAGAGCTGCGGTATTACTAACAGTACTTACTTGTTGAAGAGCTGCAGTATTACTAACAGTACTTACTTGTTGAAGAGCTGCAGTATTACTAACAGTACTTACTTGTTGAAGAGCTGCGGCAGCTGCGTCTGGTCCTCCATCACCTCCTGACACCAGGTGTGGGCCTTGGTGCTGTAGAACAGGTAGGTCCGACAGCACAGCTGCTCCTTAAACACGGGCCAGAACGTCGGCTTTGGACCCAGAACCTCGAAACCGTGGACCCGGGTGTCAATGCCTCCCTGTCAGAGGGGGAGAGGGGAGGTCAGCTGATGGAGGGAGGGGGGCAGGAGGGCGGGATCAAGAAACGGGGTGGAGCTCAGAATCTCACCTGCTGACATCTCTTGACCCTGATCTGGATGATGGACCAGAACCTGGTCATGTTCTCCAGGAGGACGACCCGACTGGCCGACGGGGTCACGTTAACCTGCGCGCACACACAGCCGGTTGATTAGTGAAGCCTGCTGTGTAAAGGTGGTCACATGTCTAGCAGGACGATGTGGGAGGTGCTTCAACACACGCTGACCCCGCCTCCTTCAGAGCGGAGGACTCACCGTGTTGAGCTCCGTGTTGATGTTGGTGGGCTCGTCTCCTCCCAGAACCAGGATCCGGGCCGGCATGTAGCTCGAGTCCTCGCTGGCCACCAGGATGGCCAGTTGTCTGCGCACACAAGTTCACATTTTTAATTCATACTTCTTGTTCTTCAGGGTCACAGCGATGCATGCTGGGTATGTAAGCAGGGTTCTACAGTGCGACCATTTCGCTCGCATATTCCCCTAAAAATTGACACGTGCGAACCGGAAAAATGCTGTACGAGCACAGCGTGCGAGTAACTACAACATACCGGTGGCCGTTACGAAAACAAAGACAGAGGTGGTGATGGCCACTTTGGCGTGAGAGACCCGTGTTCAATTCCCCACAGTGACGTCCACCATTGTGCCCCTGAGCGAGACACTTAACCCCTCGCTGCTCGAGCGGCGTGCGCCCTCTGACATGTGTAGCAATGTTGTACCTGATGACGACTCCTTTGTGCATGTAGATGTTGATGAAGTGCGAGCCGGTGCAGCCGTTGGACTCCCAGTAGGTTTTGGGGTTCTTGTCGGTCAGTTTGTTGGCTCGATGGTGATTGGACGAGACCTCCACCTTCTCCCAGCACTTGTCCTCCTTCAGCTCCACGCTGGAACCTGAACACACCGCCAGCTGTGAGACAGCGTCTCCCTCACGCAGCCACAGAACTCACTTTCACGCACTTTATTAAACGTCACACACAAACAGACCTTGGCAGAGATTCCTGAGGAACACGTCGAAGAAGGGGATGTTGATTGGCTGATGGCTGCGACGATGCTCCTCAATCTGACCCAACACCATCTGACAGGAAACAGGAAGTAGTCAGAGACTTCATGACAGGAAGTAGTGTTTGTTGTGTGGTCAGAGTACGAGTCTCAAATCAGACTCAGATACTCAAAGCCGATTTATACTTCTGCAGCAAATCTACGTCGCACCTCCCCAAAAATGTAACTACATGTGGCAGCGAGGTGGCGTCACATGTCCTCCAAGAGCGCAGGAAGCGCTGCCGGCTCTGGACTTAGATAGTCCCCCCCCGTACCTGGATGCATCCTGCGAGGACGCTGGTGGTCATCTTCTTGTAGAGGCTGGCGTACTTCTCACAGTCGGTGATGAGGTCTCGCAGCTCGGTGACCAGCAGCAGGTTGGTGCTGTGTTTGTCCAGAGCCTTCACCAGGGCCTCTTTGGTCCCCAGGCGGCACATCACCACCGCGTAGTCCTTGTTCAGGGACGCCAGCCGGTACAGGAAGCGGATGAACATCTGCACCACCTGAACAACCAATCACAGGAGGTTAACGTACGTCGCACGGCGCGTCTGCTCCGCCCGCTCCCGGCCTGTACTGACCTCTCTGTCGTTGATGAAGGCCGTCATGGAGGACAGGCAGGGCTCGATGCTCTCGTGCCACGGCAGCACGTCCTCCTGGTAGTTATCCAGGAACTTGTTCAGGATCCTGCGGGGACAAACGACCAATCAGAGCAGCTCTACGGCATCGTCGTCGGGGGGGTCAAAGGTCACAGTCAGTACCTGAGGATGGAGAGCTGGACGGCCCGGTCGGCTCGGTGCTGCTCCATCAGACGAACCAGATCCTGGTACGTGTCCCGACTGTGGATCACCTGAACGAACGACGTGTGTAAATATTGTCCTGCAGGTCTGTGATCCTGAACCTTTAAAGACTCAAGTACTGTACCTGGCTGCGCTCCTCCTCCAGCTGAGAGGCGTCGTCACACAGCAGCTGCTCCAGAGTCTGGATCACCTCTTTGGTGGCCGTCAGCTCCTTCAGACTCACAACCAGCATCTGCAGCTCCGTGTCCTTAAAGTCCAGCTGCTCCCGACACTCTGAGACAGGGACAGACAGGGACAGACAGAGACACAGGGACAGAGACAGAGGCTCAGTTTGACCCGGACCCGGTTTCGTCGACCTCGGCCCGGAGGAGGTCTCACAGCGGTTATTGCGGTTCTGATCAAACGTGCTGGTCTCACGAGTCTCAGCTCGTTGATCAGCTCTTCTCTCGGCCTCTGACGCACTTTACCTTTGCTCTCCAGCTTGTGCACCATGGAGATGTGGTTGAGGGCGATGATGGCCAGCATGGTCTCGGCTCTGGACAGGGTCAGACACTTCTTGAGGACGGCGGTGACGTCGCACGCCACCAGCTGCTCCGCCAGGCTCTTGTGGTTGGAGATGAGCATGATGATGACCAGCAGGCCGTTACGCACCGACAGCATGCATCTGCAGAGAGCGACAGATCAGCGTCAGGAAGCGGCTCAGAAGAGCGGGTTAGACCGGACCTGCGGCGGAGACTCACCCTTTAGTCTTGAGCATGAGGTCGATGGCGGCGGGGATGGCGCCCAGCAGGCCTTTGGAGCCTTCGGGCGTGGCCGAGCCGATGCTGGCGAAGATCTCCAACATCATCTGAGTGCCGGACTCCGAGAGGGGGAGGCTGCTGCCGACGCTGCGGAGGTCGTGTTTGCTGGCTCCAGTGATCACCTTCAGAGTCTGACAACGACAGAGGTCAGAGGTCAGACTATCTGATCGGTTCCGCTCACAGCCTGATCCAGCTCTTTGACGTCAAATACAAAACGACAAGGGGAGAGACGAGATGCGACGGTAAGAAGCTTTCTCGCAAGACGATCACGCGATCATTTTATCTCGCAGTGAAATAGAGAAGTAACTGAGATAATTAACTCCGCCCAGCTGATGCCACATCATGTTCTACAGATCTGCCACCAGAAACCGCAGCTGAGAAACAGAAAGTGTTTCATGTAATTCAGCATTACAGATTTCTTCTCGTCTCGATCTCGTGGGTGACTAAAGCCTTTAGCTGGAACTACACATCATCTTCTTCAACGGTCGATTAGTCGTTTGGTCTCTAAACTGTCGCTCAGAGTTTCCAAACGTCTCGTTGTGTCCACAGCCCAAAGAGATCCGTCATGGAGGAGAATAAAACCCAACCCGATGAAGCCGTTACCAAAAGAGTTGCAAAGTAATGAACTGATTAAGCGCTGCAGCTCTGAACCCTTCACGCACACAAACACGCCGTGTGACTAGATCAGCTGACCCGATATCTCACTCAGAAATATGAAGGGAACGCTTCTACAGAGAGGAGTCAGAAGCGTTGTGAGGATCAGCTCTGCTGCGAGTCTCTCACCGCGAGCGCCAGCTGCTGGACGTGGGCCACGGTGGAGAACTCCTGCATGCAGGACAGGATGGCCTTGACCCCGCCCTCGGTGGCGAAGGAAACCCTCCACTCGTACTTGATCATGAGGAGGTGGGTGAGCCTGAGCGTGCAGACCAGCAGGTCTTTAGAGGACGAGCCCAGCAGCTCCACCAGCAGCTTCAGGACCTTGTCCCTGTCGAGACACAAAGAGAAACACTCGGGTCTGTGAACTTTTTATTTTCTAAAAATGTACTTTGTTCTTTCCCTAAAGCTCTGCTATAAAACTGAAACCAGCGCCTGGGCCCCGGACCCTACCAGGCCGCTCCTGACCGGGCTCTGTGTATTTACTGGAACACACTCGCTAAGCGCCAGTGTACCCTGTATTTCCTGGAGCGCTCCCTGATGTGGCCCCTCACCGTATGGTCTGGGCGGAGTCGCTCCTCATGGAGTTCTTCTCCTGGGTCCCCTTCTCCTCCATCAGCCTGGTGATGAAGAGGACGGCGGCCATCTGCTGGGCCTGGTCCGAGCCCGACCCCCCCTTCTTCAGGATGTCCACCACCTCGCCCAGCTTCTCCAGCACCGTCTTCTTCCCCTGGACCCGCGGGTTGTTGAACACTGCAGGGAGAAGAAGAACAGGACTGATGTCTCTGAACGGAACGCGTTACTGATGTGGTCCTCGCTCACAGACTCCTCCCACCTTTCATCTTGTCCTCCAGGTCCTCGGGGTACTTGCTCTCGTCCTCCGTGGGCAGCTCGCTCTCCGTCTCCGAGCTGCCGAAGCCCGAATCGACAGGAAGTTCCTTTTTCGCCTTCTTGGAGACGGAGCCCATCGCTGAGGACGAGGAGGACGAGGAGGCCGAGGCTGACGACGAAGACGTGGAGTTCTGACCTGCTCCTCCTGCTGCTGCTGCTCCTCCTCCTGCCAGGCCGGACGGACCCAGAGAGCTTTCAGCTGGAAGACAAAGCACAGTCAGACTCGTCCTAGCCGCCTCGTGGACGCAGAGGGGTGCGTCTCCGTCCTCACCCAGCAGCTCCTCGTCCTCCAGGCTTCCTCCTCCTCTCCTCAGGTAGTGTTTGGAGAAGGTGTGAGAGCAGAGCAGGTCGCCCAGACACGACGACGGCAGCTTCTGCTTCAGGTAGTGCAGCAGCTTCTTGGCCACGTCTCCGGGGACGGACAGGCCGATCAGAGCCCAGTCGTCCAACTCCGCCTCCTGCGGGACAGACAGAGACAGAGGAGGACAGAGGGTTTCCGCAGGGTTCCCTAAGCTACGGTTAAGAGCCGCAGAGTTTCCCAGCGCGCTCCTCACCTGGTCGTCCAGGCTCTGCAGCAGGACGCCGTTGACCTCCTGCTGCTGTTTGGGCTCCAGCTTCTTGATGAAGAACAGGATCTCCCACCACTCGGCCCGGCTCAGGGCCAGAGGCTCCCTCTGCAGCCCCTCAGACAGGTAGGGCAGCGAGTAGAGACCGCCGGGAGGCTTCGAGAAGAACGTCTGGCTCACTGTGGGAGCAGAAGAGACAGGCAGGGTGAGACAGGCAGGCAGGAGAGACAGACAGGGTGAGACAGGCAGGGTGAGACAGAGAGGCAGGAGAGACAGGCAGGGTGAGACAGGCAGGCAGGAGAGACAGACAGGGTGAGACAGGCAGGGTGAGACAGAGAGGCAGGAGAGACAGGCAGGGTGAGACAGGCAGGCAGGAGAGACAGACAGGGTGAGACAGGCAGGGTGAGACAGGCAGGCAGGAGAGACAGGCAGGGTGAGACAGGCAGGCAGGAGAGACAGGCAGGGTGAGACAGGCAGGGTGAGACAGAGAGAAGAGACAGGCAGGGTGAGACAGGCAGGCAGGAGAGACAGGCAGGGTGAGACAGGCAGGGTGAGACAGAGAGGAGACAGGCAGGCAGGAGAGACAGGCAGGGTGAGACAGAGAGGAGACAGGCAGGCAGGAGAGACAGGCAGGAGAGACAGGCAGGGTGAGACAGGCAGGGTGAGACAGAGAGGAGACAGGCAGGCAGGAGAGACAGGCAGGGTGAGACAGGCAGGGTGAGACAGAGAGGAGACAGGCAGGCAGGAGAGACAGACAGGGTGAGACAGGCAGGTTGAGACAGAGGAGAGACCAACAGGAGAGACAGGGTGAACAGGCAGGGTGAGACAGACAGGGTGAGACAGAGGAGAGACCAACAGGAGAGACAGGGTGAACAGGCAGGGTGAGACAGACAGGGTGAGACAGAGGAGAGACCAACAGGAGAGACAGGGTGAACAGGCAGGGTGAGACAGAGAGGAGACAGACAGACAGGGTGAGACAGAGAGGAGAGAGCGACAGGAGAGACAGGCAGGAGGTACAAGCAGGGTTAGACAGACCGACAAGGTGAGACAGACAGGCAGGAGAGAGACAGAGATGGAAGAGAGAGACAAGGTGAGGTGAGACAGGCAAGGTGAGACAGACAAGGTGAGACAGGAGAGGAGAGAGCGACAGGAGAGACAGGCAGGCGGGAGAGACAGACAGGGTGAGACAGAGAGGAGAGACAGAGAGGGAAGAGAGAGAGAGACAAGGTGAGGTGAGACAGAGAGGGTGAGACAGGCAGGTTGAGACAGGGTGATACAGGCAGGGTGAGACAGAGAGGAGAGAGCGCCAGGAGAGACAGAGAGGGTGAGACAGAGAGGAGAGAGAGACAGAGAGGGTGAGACAGAGAGGAGAGAGCGACAGGAGAGACAGGGTGAGACAGGCAGGCAGGAGAGAGACAGAGATGGAAGAGAGAGAGACAAGGCGAGGTGAGACAGGCGAGGTGAGACAGGCAAGGTGAGACAGAGAGGAGAGAGCGCCAGGAGAGACAGAGAGGGTGAGACAGAGAGGAGAGAGAGACAGAGAGGGTGAGACAGAGAGGAGAGAGCGACAGAGAGGGTGAGACAGAGAGGAGAGAGCGACAGGAGAGACAGGGTGAGACAGGCAGGCAGGAGAGAGACAGAGATGGAAGAGAGAGAGACAAGGCGAGGTGAGACAGGCGAGGTGAGACAGGCAAGGTGAGACAGAGAGGAGAGAGCGCCAGGAGAGACAGAGAGGGTGAGACAGAGAGGAGAGAGCGACAGGGTGAGACAGGGTGAGACAGGCAAGAGAGACCTCAGGTGGACAGACAGGTGAGGCCCTGGGATCAGGTCTTACCTGCGGTGAGTTTGAGAGTCTCTGTCAGAGTGGAGGCCTTCTCCTGCGTCTCCTTCTCAGCCTGACTGCTGCTGCCGCTGCCCAGAATCTCCACCATGTGCCAGTGGACCCAGTAAGTCCTGGACAGGGAGTTCCAGTACACCTGCACACAGCGTACAGACAGAGGGGGCATTACGGTACAGATCAGGGTCTGGAGGGAGTCAACCTGAATCACATCAGTGACTCTCTGACCTGCTGCAGGTCTGCCTCACAGAGGAACCGGGGTCAAGTACTGATGTAGTTCACCGGGCCGGGATTTGATCTCTGCACCTTTAATTTCTAAATCTGCAGCGGCCAATCAAACGCCTGCAGGGTCCCGGTCCTGGTGGACTCTGTATAAACACGCTGTGCGGTTCACCTCCGGATCTTTAGGGCGAAAGATAATTACTGAAAAAGCGTCATTTTACAAACTACTAAAGACCCCGATTCCTCCGGCTGGACCTGGTTCCAGAGTTCCTGGAAGAGAACCGGCAGGATCCTAGTCCAGTTGAAGCCGTCCTAATCGGCAGGTGATAAACTATTTAAACGGTCCGCGTTTCCTCACCTGAACAGGCGGCGAGCCGTCGTTGCTGTAGCGAAACTCCCCTTCGTCTCCGGCGCTCACCTCCTCGTAGTCCTCCAGCATGCGGACCATCATGCCGCTCTTCAGGTTGTCCTGGACGTACTCCACGTAGGACGAGCGGCTGGCGAAATCTGAGCGCGTCTTGTATCCGTTTCCGGTCTTCTTCTTCGGCGGCGTGGCGGCGGGAGCGGCTACGGCGGCGGTGGTGTGAAGGACGACGGGGGAAGTGCAGAAACGAGGCTGGAAGATGGACCTGAGGACGGGACGGGAGGCCTCCTCCCCCTGCTCCTCCCCGCAGGCCCCGCCTCCTCCAGACTGGAGGGCGGAGCTGTCGGGGGGCTGGCGGTTCCGGTCCCAGCCCATGACGCGGACCAGCTCTGAGATCAGGTTGGCCATGGCCATGGTGAAGTCGAACTCTCGCTGGACGCGCAGGTGCTCCGTCTGGTGGGCGGTGCTGCAGGAGGAGGCGGGGGAGGGGCTGGCGTCCTGCCTGTCAGAGCTGGACTCCGTCCCCGCCGTGTTGAGTTTGTCCATCAGAGACGTGACGCACAGGTAACGCTTCACCAGAGAGAACAGCAGCTTCCCGGGAATCTGAGGACAGGAAGGACATGAAGGAGGACGACAACAACAAGAGGAGACGTGAGGAGGCTCAGGACAGGTGAGGGTCTACCTGAGGCAGGTGGATCCCTTCGAAGGAGATCCCGTGCTCCTCTGAGGAGGTGGTCTCTGCAAACAGCTCCAGCAGAGTGTAGCGGTTATCAAAGTCCATGTGCTGCTCGATGCCGTCCTGCTGACTGAGGGACAGCAAGACGTAGGCCCGACTCCCTGCAGGGGGACAGGAGGAGGAGTCAGGGGGGAGGAGGAGGAGGCGGCAGGGAGACAAACATCAATGATTAAATTAAAGCTGCTGATCAGTTGATGACATCATACTTCCCTCTGATCAGGACTCCGTGAGGTCCAGAGACGAGTTCCTTCACGTTATGAGCTCTAATGTTTTCTGTAGTTTCCCTGATCAGAAACAGATCAGACCTGCTCACGTGTCCGTTAACGGATCTACTCCTACAGCAGAACTCATTTTATTAGCACTAGACAACCAGAAGCTAAAGGTCACAGCTGAGCGCTAAAAAGAGGCTTAATGAAAGAATGGAAATCATCACTACAGTCAGTTATTAGTTTCAATCAGCTGCAGACTGATACTCAGTCACACTACACCTGAAGACATCTGGCCCCGCCCACTTTCAACCGTTGTGTTAACAGTTCACTGACTCACAGGACTGCTGAGGTTATTTCAGGAAGTAACCACAGGGCGTGTCATGTGACGGGTCGTGTGATGTGCAACAAAGGAAAATATGACTCAGCAAAGATTTGAAACAACGTGCCCAAGCTTTAGCCTTCCTCGGGGTGTCGGCGCCGTGGACCTGTTCCAGTCAGAACCCGGGTAGCACCGAGGGCCGACGCCGGGCCCCTGAGGATGAATTCGATCCTGTTAATCAAATCCATGATCTGTGTTCTGAAACCTCTGAGCGCCGAGCTGAACCTAAACCTGTAAACCAGGACCTGTTGAGTCACGCCGGCTCTCAGAGCGTTAAACCACGATGAAGCAGCACTCTGAACTTCCTCCATGTGACCACGACAGACCAGAGAGCAGCGGCGACGTCTCACTACGACACGTTTCTACAGAAGCGCCTGAGCAGAACGCCGCCCGACAGGACAGGAGGCCGACGCTGGATCAGGCGGTGGCAGATTCTGGTCCCTGGAGGACAGAAATAAAATACCGATCCGATTGACTGGCTGTGATCGTGAACTTTCTGCAGAGGGGAAGAGCAGCAGACTACAGCTCGGACAGGCAACAACTTCACTCTTTGTTTTAGGGTCAATATTCTGTAAAAGAAAAGGAAGGAAACGTCAGCATGACGGAGCTCAGTGGTTCACAGTTTAGAGAAAACAGAAGTAAGAAACCTGCAGGGAGGTTTCACACTGAGCTCAGTGCTGAGCAGGGGGCCGCAGCCTCGAGCCGCAGGGGAGCTGCAGGGGGCCGCAGCCTCGAGCCGCAGGGGAGCTGCAGGGGGGCCGCGGCCGGCTGCAGGGGGGGCCGCAGCCTCGAGCTGCAGGGGAACTGCAGGGGGGGCCGCATGAATGAAACAGAGTTGAACTTCCTCTTCAGCAGGAGTTCATTCGTTGGCCGTCTGACTCAGCTCAACGTCTGACGATAAACAAGCACATTCCTCGTCTCCTGGTTCCTAAGAAACCCAAAAGGAAAACAACTCCTCCTTGGTGGGTGGAGGAGGAGACCGAGCCCGTCTCTGTCTGAACCTGAAGTTATCGGACACAGTAAACCTGTCAGTGTAAAGGTAGAGGCAGCGTTAGCCTCCTGCAGTCTGACTGCACCTGGCTTTTATTTTCTATTTTAAAGAGCTCCGTCCATCCAGAGGAACATTAAAACTATTCGGATCAGACAGAGAGATTTACTATCTGATTAATATTGAACTATGGAACATTTCCTTCAACCAGTGCAGGAAAAGCTGCAGCTGCTGAAGGGGGGAGGAGCCAACATGGCAACAAACACAGATTTGGAAGCTGGCAGGACGGCAGCTTTTACATTTTTGTCTGCGTGTTCATGCAGAGCAGGTCTAACTATTATTTACAGAAACTGCCACACTGGAGTTAAACTACGAAGGTGGATCAGATTGAGTTTTTTCTGAACGCCACACGCTCCATATTTCTCCAGAGGAAGCACGTTGGCAGTGTCAGGAAATTCTGAATGTGACACATTAACGGCTAAATCTAATATCGTGGCGGCCGACAAAGCCAGGGAGGCTTGTTGGACTAAACTTGTAGCCTGATTCTCTTCAGTGTTCTTGTAGTTCAGATCTCTAGCCTGTATTTTATGTGGAATATGATGAAGATGTAAAGGTCCAGCTGCACATGAGGTCCACTGTAACAGAAGGAGAGGGGAATAATCCCAGACACAATTTCATCTCCGAGTAAGAAACTTGAATATTCTCTGACATCAAACTTCACTCTGCAAGGCTGCAACATCGCACACACGTCTGCCGTGTATTATGCACGCACTGGAAAGTCAGATTCAGCGGTGAGTTTAGCCCACAGTCACCATCCTGCCCCTCAGAGACTTTGCCTCGGATCATTCGGAAGAAAACGGAGGAAAATTTCCAATTTTTCTAGGATTGTTTTCCTGGGTTATTAAGCCCGAGCCCGGCTCCACACGTAAAATAGTAATCTATCTACATATGTGAAAACACTCAGTTACAGCCTACAGACGGGCTCCATCTCAGAAACCTCTCTAGAATCCCGGCTGGACGCAGGGCTCGCTGTCTGAACGCCTCGGGGAACAAATCAGGATCTAAACGTGTTTTATGAAGCGGCGTGGATGAATACTTCTCATCAGTAACACTGAGTACAGATGTGAAGTCCACGTGCAGGAGAACCTCCAGTTAACCGCCAACAAAACCTGCTGGGAGCGGTTCAGGGATGAAGCGTAAATCGCCATGGCAACAGACCTCGGGTAACACCTTTCGTAGTACGGGTTAAAGGGGAAGTTACTCCTGAAGCTACCTGCTTGGTAGTACAGGCCACAGGTCTCAGGAGGAAACACTTGCCTTTGTTTACTCTGCAGTCTGTCAACATCCACTCCTTCAATACACACATTTCATTAAGACAATTTGAATTAAAACCGTTCATTTTCTGGACTTTTCTTTGGGTGGTGTCCGTCTCTACTGGCCGTGGTTTGATATTGAAGCACTAATCATTATTACTGAACGCTCCCCGCCTCCTCCCGCAGGAGCCTTTGACCGTCGGCCAGTTCTTAGAGCTGCAAACTGCTTCGTCACCTTTGGTGATTTGCAGGTGATCAAACTGAAGCAAACAGCCGGCAAAAAATATGAAATATTATTAGAAACTAAATATTATTTCTAAAGTCGACGGCGGAGCTGCAGCTGCTCTGGCCGCCATCCTGCACGTGTTGGACCGACTTGGCACCAAACTCTCTGCTCCTGACGTCCTGCTGCAGGTAATGGTTTGTTTGTGAAACACAAAGTGAATCAGCAACGATCATTTTCCCTTTTCAAGGAGACTAATGTAGCCCCGCCCACACCTGCAGCTGACAGACAGGTGAACACGCGAGCGCTGCCGCTCCATCTGTCTTTAATGGAGGATCTCCGCACAGCTGGCTGCTCCCCTCCCATCATGCCCCGCCTCTCTGCCTGCCTGATAATCCCTCTGGTCTGTGTCCTGCAGGAAACCTTTAAAAGCTGCTCCAGCAGCAGCAGAGTGAGCGCTCTCTCCTCTGGGCGCTCGTTATCAAACTAACAGCTCTCTGCGTGTTTGTTTCCTCCCCGCAGCCCCGATGACTCATGGGTAAAACTCTCAGCTGCTCCTCGCCCAGGATTTTCTCCACATGGCCAACAGAGAAGGAGGCCGGCTCCAGGGAGGAGCCATTATTTAAAGATGTAGAAGAAGAGCAGCTGGACGGATCCTGTCGGCCGACGAGGACTCGGCGGTTCACACAAACGGGAGCAGAGACGGACGGAGAGAGAGACGCCTCCTCGTTAACAAGCAAACGACCCGTAGAGCCCAAAACAAACACCGACAGCAGAAGCAAGCAGACCGATTACAACTGATGAAACGTTTTATACCAACAAGAAGAAAAACTGTCCAATTACTGTTTTAATGGAAAGAGCTGCAGAATCACACACGGCAGCTCCCGACTGGTCCAACTCCGCCTGAGGGGGAGGGTCTCAGCCCGCCTCCAAGGAAACCACCGCAGGGTTTCAGCAGCTGCTAATAAAGCGACTGTATTCCGTTCATCGGTGCCCAACTTTCTGCATACGTCAGTCGAGCTGCGACGATTAAATTAACCTCCACCTATTATTGGTTAATTTCTCCTTTCTTTAGAGACATTCTCTGATTCAGCGTCTCAAACATGTTCTGGTTTCCTCTGACAGGACGGTCTCGTCGTCTCGGCTTCAACACACACTGATCAACATTTTCACAGTTTTATGGGCGGACCTTCTAATCGATCAACAGATTAATCGATGAGGAAAATAATCGTTAGCTGCAGCTTTATGTTTCAGTCAGCAGCTAGTTAGCTTAGCATAAAGACAGGAAACCAACAACCCGCTCGACAAGAAGAAGAAGAAGAGGTCGTATGCTGCGACCCTCATTTCCTGCAGGCGCCACATCCATGTCCAACACTGGACGTGGAGTATCGATGCTGCCTGCCAGCCAATCAGGGAGCAGTGCTGTGTGGTTACCTGCATCGTGCGAGGCGAGCGCCCGCAGCATCTTCCCGGCGCTGCGTCTGGTCTGCGTCTCCTTGTTGCACAGCAGCTCCATCAGCAGGTTGAGGGCGCCCGTCTCCTTGAAGACGCCGACCAGCGAGCCGATGCCGGCGTAGGCGCTCAGCACGTGGATGGTGTGAGTGATGCTGATGGAGAAGTCGCTCTTCTTGGTCATCTGCTTCCTGGCTCGGCGCACCAGGTTCTTCACGTCCTCCTTCATGTCCGACAGCTCCACCTCGTCGAAGGTGACGTCAGACGGGAACTCGCCGCCGCTCCTCTGCCCGCCGTCCGACGACTCGCCGCCCTGCTGCGTCTCCTGCTGCTGCAGGGGGCGCTGCGAGTCCGTTTTCCTCTTCCCCAGCAGCGTGGGGCAGTTGGCGTACACGTCCTCCGTCGACATCCACATCAGGATGTTCTCCGTCTTGCTCTCTCCTGACGTGGAGCCGCCGGACCCGCCCACCCCGGAGCTGCCGCCGCCCGTCCCGCCCGCCTCGCTGGCGCCGCCCCCGGGGCCGGAGCCGTCGTCGATGGTGACGAGACACCAGCGGATCAGGTACTCCGTTTGGCCGTCGTGGTTGCGTCGCTGGCGGATCAGCTCCTCCGGGTACGCCTGCAGCCGCGGGCCGAGCTGGACCAGCAGGTTCCCATTGCGGCGTTCGCCCACCATGGTCGCTGAGGAGGCGAGAGAGGAGCAGGAGGTTAATGGTCACAGCAAACATCCTCACAGGTTATAAACACGTAAACGAAGACGTCTGAAACTCTGCCGACCCCGTTTTTCGTTTTGAAACTCCGGAGAGCGTTTTAGTGAAGACGGGCAAAAACGCTCGGCTGTGATTGGCTGTCATCAGTCATGCACAGAGTTTGGTGTTTTTATTCAAACATGCTGGCCGGAGATCGCACTCCTTTTAATTCTGGTGTGGACGCCGCGTCGCCTCCCGAGCATCAGATAAAGGAATCAACGCCTAACAGCCTGGAATAACCTTCAGCCTGGAATAACCTTCAGCCTGGAATAACCTTCAGCCTGGAATAACCTTCAGACGGGAATAACCTTCAGACGGCTCCTCTCCTGTCACTTTGTGTTCAGAGTGGAGCTGAAGAATAAAACTACATGTTTGGTTCATTCGAATCATCAATGTTTCCGTTTAGATTTTATTTTGTTGGGAATAAAAAGATTTGATGAGAGCAGCTCTGAATGTTCTGCCTCAGTTTACTGATCCTCTGTTTGGCATCGAGTTTAAAACCACATTAACTTTCACTCATAGGTCTGAAACCAGAGGCCCTGACCAGGTACCCTGAACAAACCTCCAGCCGGTCAGCTCGTGTGAAGTGCGGCTGCTTGTGAGGAGACTCCAGGTGTTTTCTCTGGAGACTGAAGGCTGATCCTACAGGAGACCTTCAGTCAGCAGGAGGAGACCAGTTCTTACCTCTCCAAGACATTTTATAAGCACTTATACGCGTTACTGTAACCTAATAATCAAATCAGCCTTTAAACTTGAAATAAATAAGGACGACGTGAATCCTGATGACATTTTTTATCGTGATAACGTCTTTTAATCTCTGGGTGTCAGTTTGAAGCAGCTGTTCAGCGCTGAACTCTCCTCCTGCCTTTCTGGACACTTCAAAGTTTAATAAAGGAGTTATAAAGTTAAACTGAGCTGGACTGAACAGCGAGCTTTTCGTTTGAGCCTCGCTTCCTCTTTCCGTGTTTGCCGCGGATCCTCGTCTCTGAGGCGGCTGTTAGCTTCGCCGGGGCTCCGTCTAACACCTGGTGAAACTCTGAGTCAGTGCTGCCAACAAGCAAAAACACACAACATCAGCAGTGACACTAGCGCCGTTTCCACCATTAAACACTACATTACCCATGTCTGACTCCACTGTACGCGTTTCTGCTGTGATCAGCTTGTAACGGTGCTGAAGTTCATAGCCGTCAGTAAATAGCCCGGTCCCTGGTCAACGCAACATTCTGCCCAGCTAGCCGAGGCTGCTAGCGTTAGCAGCGGCTCCTGTTCCGGGTGTTCAAGGGTTCACCTTGTCAGATTTAACAGCTTTAACAGAACCTGGGTGTCTTTACGTCCTTAGCTAACTAGTTCACGAAACGTTCCTCGACTTGTCAACGGGATAGTTGTCAACTGCAGTTGGATAGCTAACGTTAGCCATATGCACGTCGCACTGTTTAGGGAACGTCACGCCAAATGTCATTTCAAAATGTCAACATTTAAGGAACCGTTAAGTATAGGCCAAGAAAAATGAAATATTTTGAACTGTTTAATTAGAGTATGATTCCATAGACCCGTCTGCTAAATTCGGCACTTACATATTTACCAAATTATACTCATCTAGATAAAAACGGTGACTTCTGGACTTGGGAATCCCCCTAAACTGTCAGCTTTTGCGTTGTGACGCCAACATTAAACTTGGTGTTGAAAAAGCGAGAAAACACGTTTTAAAAGTGAATTCTCTATTAAGTGTTGTTTGATCGGTTTTATGTTAAGCCAAATAGCAAAGTGTATCCAGCAAACTCGTGACATACATGAAATACAATGTTTACCGTTAACGCTAAACGTTATAAGTAGAATCGCGCTTAATTAGCGGGTTTCTGTAACGGAGTTCGGCGTGTTGTTCTCTAAACGCAGCAGCTCGCTGTGTGTACAGTAACTATGGATGACAGCGCCGAGGAGCCGTGCCGGGCCGTGCCGGGCCTGCCCACATATCCGCCCGGGTCAGGCAGCAACGCGGCGCCGCTGACGGACTCCGGCCTGTTACAGCCAGGTCCCGGGTCAGGTGAGGGGGACCTACCTGCCGTGTCACAGACTTTACCCCTCGGTTCCGTCTTCCCCCTCAGGCGCTGTTTTCTCTTCCGCCCTAGCGTGTCGTTGCCCAGCCTGGTGAGGTTGGTTTTATCGCTGCTTTCCTCCGGAGCTCCGCGCTGTAGGATGCGCATTTGCGCACTGTGACAGGAGCGGCGTACGGGGAGGCGTCTTCTTCTTCTACGTCTGCCGCTGATTTTTCTTCTTCGTCGGTTTATTGGAGGATCGTAGGGAGGATCACAGCGCCACCTGCTGCATGGGAGCGACATTACACCTCTGGTTAATGAAACAAAGTGAGAACCACAAAGAAATGGAGCAACACTGCTGGTAGTGAACGAGCTGACTGGTTTCTACTGTAGGTTTGCCCAGAGTCACACCTCTCAGTCACCTTCCCCCTCTGACCTCTCACCTGCACTCAAGATCTGTGAAGAGGACGTGAGCCACCTCTTCCAAAGGCAGAAGATCAGGAAGGCTCCTGGACCTGACGGTGTCTCACCATCATGCCTGAAAATCTGTGCGGACCAGCTGGCCCCCATCTTCACTCAGATCTTCAACAGATCACTGGAGCTGTGTGAAGTTCCCTCCTGCTTCAAACGCTCCACAGTCATCCTAGTCCACAAAAAACCCTCCATCTCTGGACTAAATGACTACAGGCCTGTCGTCCTGACATCTGTAGTCATGAAGTCCTTTGAAAGACTGGTGTTTCACCTGAAGGACATTACAGGCCCCCTGCTGGACCCCCTGCAGTTTGCCTACAGGGCTAACAGGTCAGTGGATGATGCAGTCAGCTTGGGACTGCATTACATCCTGCAACACCTCGACTCTCCAGGGACACATGCAGGGATTCTGTTCGTGGACCATCATCCCGGACATCCTCAGCACCAAACTCACCCGGCTCACTGTGCCAGCCTCCACCTGTCAGTGGATCACAGACTTCCTGACTGACAGGAGTCAGCAGGTGAGGCTGGGGAACATCACATCCAGCACCCGGACTATCAGCACTGGCGCCCCCCAGGGGTGTGTGCTCTCCCCACTGCTCTTCTCCCTCTACACCAACGACTGCACCTCAGGAGACCCATCTGTCAAACTCCTGAAGTTCACTGACGACACAACGGTCATCTCCCTCATCCGGGACGGTGACCAATCGGCCTACAGACGGGAGGTTGATCAGCTGTCTCTCTGGTGCGGTCAGAACAACCTGGAGCTTAACACGCTCAAAACTGTGGAGATGACCGTGGACTTCAGGAGGAGCCCCCCCACTCTGCCCCCGATCACCGTACTCAACAGCCCTGTGTCTGCTGTGGAATCCTTCAGGTTTCTGGGTTCCACTATATCCCAGGAACTGAAGTGGGAGCCCAACACTGTCACCATCATCAAGAAGGCCCAGCAGAGGATGTAGTTCCTGCGTCAGCTCAGGAAGCTCAACCTGCCCAAGGACCTGCTGATCCAGTTCTACACAGCCATCATCTAGTCTGTCCTCTGCACCTCCATCACTGTCCGGTTTGGATCTGCCAACAAAAAGGACAGGAGCAGACTACACCGGACAGTCAGGACTGCAGAAAATATCATCGGTGCCAACCTGCCCTCCATTCAGGACTTAAACATTTCCAGAGTCAGGAAACATCACTGCAGATCCATCTGGCGCTACAGAGCACTGGACGCCAAAACCAACAGGCTCAGGAACAGTTTCCTCCCACAAGCCATCACTCTGATGAACAGCTGATTTCTGACTCACAGCGTCAGGAACAATTCCTGTGCAATAATCCAGTAACTCTGCCTCTAATCAGCCACCTGTTTACTGGTTTCCACTTATTATTTATTCATTATTCTGTATTTCAGAGCTGTTCATACTCTCATATTGTATATACTGTATACCAATAAACCTACCTCAGGTCATAAGGTCATAGGTCTTATTTATTTTGTTCCATCACACTGTGTACATGTATGCATGTATGTGTATGTGTACCTGTATATCATCTCCACCTTCAACATGTACATAATGAGAATAATAGTTCACTCTTGCATCCTTTGCACTCTGATCACTGCACTATTTGTCAATATGTCTATATTGTTTTGTTCATAGTGTGTATATTAGTTGTCTATTTAGTTTGTGTCTGATTTTATTTATTATTATTTTATTATTGTGTTATGGTATTTTAAAGAGTAAGCACATCGTGAGCAATGTACAATCCTGAGTTGAATTCCTCGTATGTGTACACATACCTGGCAATAAAGCTGATTCTGATTCTGAACTAAAACCATAAATACAAAACATTTAAATCATTAATATGTAAACTGTGACGCTGTGCATACTTTATTGATCCCCGAGGGCAAAGCTGTTTCCTAACAGTTGCTCAATAAATTAAAGAAATAGAAATAATAATAGAAAAAGAATTATAACTTTGTGCTGTATACTACAGTATGTGTAATTAACTCACTTTTATAACTTAACTTGTACAGCTTGCTTATTGCATGTTTTATATTTATATGTTTGTCATGTTCATGTAAACTCACCAAAGCAAATTCCTTTTACGTGTAAAAACTACTTGGCAGTAAAGCTGATAGTGATTCTAAATAGCAGGATTATTAATGAGTACTGATAATGCGGAGAGCTTCTCTCCGGGTGCTCCGGTTTCCTCCCACCGTCCAAACACATGCGGCCTTGGTTGATTGGTGACCCTAAATTGTCCTTAGGTGTGAGCGTGAGTGATTGTTCGTCTATGTGTGGCCCTGCGACGGGCTGGCGACCTGTCCAGGGTTACTGCGTTACTCTGGATTTGTGTTGTGCAGACATATTACAGGGGGAGGGGATCTGTATAAAATGAAATATATAAACATACACAGAATTTGTGCATTATGGCAGAAATATTCACATCAGATCAGATTTACATGTGCAAACATTTACAGTACGTGCTGTAGAGGTGGGGGAGGGGCAGGGGGGACCTGGACCTTGTTAATGAGGCTGCAGAAGGGAAGAAGTTGTTCATGTGGCGTGAGTTTGAAACAGATTCTGTCCAGGTGAGAGGGTTCAGCTGGAATCTTTCCTGCTCGCCTCAGAGTCCTGGAGGGGTACAGGTCCTGAAGTCACACAGGCCCTGGAGTCATACAGGCCCTGGAGTCATACAGGTCCTGGAGTCATACAGGCCCTGGAGTCATACAGGTCCTGGAGTCATACAGGTCCTGGAGTCACACAGGCCCTGGAGTCATACAGGCCCTGGAGTCATACAGGTCCTGGAGTCACACAGGTCCTGGAGTCACACAGGTCCTGGAGTCATACAGGCCCTGGAGTCACACAGGTCCTGGAGTCACACAGGCCCTGGAGTCACACAGGTCCTGGAGTCATACAGGTCCTGGAGTCATACAGGTCCTGGAGTCACACAGGTCCTGGAGTCATACAGGTCCTGGAGTCATACAGGTCCTGGAGTCACACAGGTCCTGGAGTCTTACAGGTCCTGAAGTCAAACAGGCCCTGGAGTCATACAGGTCCTGAAGTCACACAGGTCCTGGAGTCATACAGGTCCTGGAGTCATACAGGTTCTGGAGTCGTACAGGTCCTGAAGTCACACAGGTCCTGAAGTCGTACAGGTCCTGGAGTCACACAGGTCCTGGAGTCACACAGGTCCTGGAGTCTTACAGGTCCTGGAGGCGTACAGGTCCTGAAGTCACACAGGTCCTGGAGTCTTACATGTCCTGGAGTCGTACAGGTCCTGGAGTCTTACATGTCCTGGAGTCGTACAGGTCCTGGAGTCATACAGGTCCTGGAGTCACACAGGTCCTGGAGTCGTACAGGTCCTGAAGTCACACAGGTCCTGGAGTCGTACAGGTCCTGAAGTCACACAGGTCCTGGAGGCGTACAGATCCTGAAGTCACACAGGTCCTGGAGGCGTACAGATCCTGAAGTCACACAGGTCCTGAAGTCGTACAGGTCCTGAAGTCACACAGGTCCTGGAGTCATACAGGTCCTGAAGTCACACAGGTCCTGGAGGCGTACAGGTCCTGAAGTCACACAGGTCCTGGAGTCACACAGGTCCTGGAGTTGTACAGATCCTGAAATCACACAGGCCCTGAAGTCGTACAGGTCCTGAAGTCGCACAGGTCCTGGAGTCACACAGGTCCTGGAGTCACACAGGTCCTGGAGTCGTACAGGTCCTGAAGTCACACAGGTCCTGAAATCACACAGGTCCTGGAGTCGTACAGGTCCTGAAGTCACACAGGCCCTGAAGTCACACAGGTCCTGGAGTCGTACAGGTCCTGAAGTCACACAGGCCCTGAAGTCACACAGGTCCTGAAGTCACACAGGTCCTGAAGTCACACAGGTCCTGAAGTCACACAGGTCCTGAAATCACACAGGTCCTGGAGTCGTACAGGTCCTGAAGTCACACAGGCCCTGAAGTCACACAGGTCCTGAAGTCACACAGGTCCTGAAGTCACACAGGTCCTGAAGTCACACAGGTCCTGAAATCACACAGGTCCTGGAGTCGTACAGGTCCTGAAGTCACACAGGCCCTGAAGTCACACAGGTCCTGGAGTCGTACAGGTCCTGAAGTCACACAGGCCCTGAAGTCACACAGGTCCTGAAGTCACACAGGTCCTGAAGTCACACAGGTCCTGGAGTCTTACAGGTCCTGAAGTCACACAGGTCCTGGAGTCGTACAGGTCCTGAAGTCACACAGGCCCTGAAGTCGTACAGGTCCTGAAGTCACACAGGTCCTGGAGTCGTACAGGTCCTGAAGTCACACAGGTCCTGAAGTCGTACAGGTCCTGAAGTTGTACAGGTCCTGAAGTCACACAGGTCCTGGAGTCATACAGGTCCTGAAGTCACACAGGTCCTGAAGTCGTACAGGTCCTGAAGTCACACAGATCCTGAAGTCACACAGGTCCTGAAGTCGTACAGGTCCTGAAGTCACACAGGTCCTGGAGTCATACAGGTCCTGAAGTCACACAGGTCCTGGAGGCGTACAGGTCCTGAAGTCACACAGGTCCTGGAGGCGTACAGGTCCTGGAGTCATACAGGTCCTGGAGTCATACAGGTCCTGGAGTCACACAGGTCCTGGAGTCGTACAGGTCCTGAAGTCACACAGGTCCTGGAGTCGTACAGGTCCTGAAGTCACACAGGTCCTGGAGGCGTACAGATCCTGAAGTCACACAGGTCCTGGAGGCGTACAGATCCTGGAGTCATACAGGTCCTGAAGTCGTACAGGTCCTGAAGTCACACAGGTCCTGGAGTCATACAGGTCCTGAAGTCACACAGGTCCTGGAGGCGTACAGGTCCTGAAGTCACACAGGTCCTGGAGGCGTACAGATCCTGAAGTCGTACAGGTCCTGAAGTCACACAGGTCCTGTAGTCGTACAGGTCCTGGAGTCATACAGGTCCTGGAGTCATACAGGTCCTGGAGTCACACAGGTCCTGGAGTTGTACAGATCCTGAAATCACACAGGCCCTGAAGTCGTACAGGTCCTGAAGTCGTACAGGTCCTGGAGTCACACAGGTCCTGGAGTCACACAGGTCCTGGAGTCGTACAGATCCTGAAGTCACACAGGCCCTGAAGTCGTACAGGTCCTGAAGTCACACAGGTCCTGGAGTCACACAGGTCCTGGAGTCACACAGGCCCTGGAGTCATACAGGCCCTGGAGTCATACAGGTCCTGGAGTCACACAGGTCCTGGAGTCATACAGGCCCTGGAGTCATACAGGTCCTGGAGTCATACAGGTCCTGGAGTCACACAGGCCCTGGAGTCATACAGGCCCTGGAGTCATACAGGTCCTGGAGTCACACAGGTCCTGGAGTCACACAGGTCCTGGAGTCATACAGGCCCTGGAGTCATACAGGTCCTGGAGTCATACAGGTCCTGGAGTCACACAGGTCCTGGAGTCATACAGGTCCTGGAGTCACACAGGTCCTGGAGTCACACAGGCCCTGGAGTCACACAGGTCCTGGAGTCACACAGGTCCTGAAGTCACACAGGTCCTGGAGTCACACAGGTCCTGGAGTCTTACAGGTCCTGGAGGCGTACAGGTCCTGAAGTCACACAGGTCCTGAAGTCGTACAGGTCCTGGAGTCACACAGGTCCTGGAGTCACACAGGTCCTGGAGTCTTACAGGTCCTGGAGGCGTACAGGTCCTGAAGTCACACAGGTCCTGGAGTCTTACAGGTCCTGGAGTCGTACAGGTCCTGGAGTCATACAGGTCCTGGAGTCTTACAGGTCCTGGAGTCACACAGGTCCTGGAGTCACACAGGTCCTGGAGTCTTACAGGTCCTGGAGGCGTACAGGTCCTGAAGTCACACAGGTCCTGGAGTCTTACAGGTCCTGGAGTCGTACAGGTCCTGGAGTCATACAGGTCCTGGAGTCTTACAGGTCCTGGAGTCGTACAGGTCCTGAAGTCACACAGGCCCTGAAGTCACACAGGTCCTGAAGTCACACAGGTCCTGGAGTCTTACAGATCCTGAAGTCACACAGGTCCTGGAGTCTTACAGGTCCTGAAGTCACACAGGTCCTGGAGTCGTACAGGTCCTGAAGTCACACAGGTCCTGGAGTCGTACAGGTCCTGAAGTCACACAGGTCCTGGAGGCGTACAGATCCTGAAGTCACACAGGTCCTGGAGTCGTACAGGTCCTGGAGTCGTACAGGTCCTGAAGTCACACAGGCCCTGAAGTCGTACAGGTCCTGAAGTCACACAGGTCCTGGAGGCGTACAGGTCCTGAAGTCACACAGGTCCTGAAGTCACACAGGTCCTGGAGTCGTACAGATCCTGGAGGCGTACAGGTCCTGAAGTCACACAGGTCCTGGAGGCGTACAGGTCCTGAAGTCACACAGATCCTGGAGGCGTACAGGTCCTGAAGTCACACAGGTCCTGGAGGCGTACAGGTCCTGAAGTCACACAGGTCCTGGAGGCGTACAGGTCCTGAAGTCACACAGATCCTGGAGGCGTACAGGTCCTGAAGTCACACAGATCCTGGAGGCGTACAGGTCCTGAAGTCACACAGATCCTGGAGGCGTACAGGTCCTGAAGTCACACAGGTCCTGGAGGCGTACAGGTCCTGAAGTCACACAGGTCCTGGAGGCGTACAGGTCCTGAAGTCACACAGGTCCTGAAGTCACACAGGTCCTGGAGTCATACAGATCCTGGAGGCGTACAGGTCCTGAAGTCACACAGGTCCTGGAGGCGTACAGGTCCTGAAGTCACACAGGTCCTGGAGGCGTACAGGTCCTGAAGTCACACAGGTCCTGAAGTCACACAGGTCCTGGAGTCGTACAGGTCCTGGAGGCGTACAGGTCCTGGAGTCACACAGGTCCTGGAGTCATACAGGTCCTGGAGTCACACAGGTCCTGGAGTCACACAGGCCCTGGAGTCACACAGGTCCTGGAGTCACACAGGTCCTGAAGTCACACAGGTCCTGGAGTCACACAGGTCCTGGAGTCTTACAGGTCCTGGAGGCGTACAGGTCCTGAAGTCACACAGGTCCTGAAGTCGTACAGGTCCTGGAGTCACACAGGTCCTGGAGTCTTACAGGTCCTGGAGGCGTACAGGTCCTGAAGTCACACAGGTCCTGGAGTCTTACAGGTCCTGGAGTCGTACAGGTCCTGGAGTCATACAGGTCCTGGAGTCTTACAGGTCCTGGAGTCACACAGGTCCTGGAGTCACACAGGTCCTGGAGTCTTACAGGTCCTGGAGGCGTACAGGTCCTGAAGTCACACAGGTCCTGGAGTCTTACAGGTCCTGGAGTCGTACAGGTCCTGGAGTCATACAGGTCCTGGAGTCTTACAGGTCCTGGAGTCGTACAGGTCCTGAAGTCACACAGGCCCTGAAGTCACACAGGTCCTGAAGTCACACAGGTCCTGGAGTCTTACAGATCCTGAAGTCACACAGGTCCTGGAGTCTTACAGGTCCTGAAGTCACACAGGTCCTGGAGTCGTACAGGTCCTGAAGTCACACAGGTCCTGGAGTCGTACAGGTCCTGAAGTCACACAGGTCCTGGAGGCGTACAGATCCTGAAGTCACACAGGTCCTGGAGTCGTACAGGTCCTGGAGTCGTACAGGTCCTGAAGTCACACAGGCCTGAAGTCGTACAGGTCCTGAAGTCACACAGGTCCTGGAGGCGTACAGGTCCTGAAGTCACACAGGTCCTGAAGTCACACAGGTCCTGGAGTCGTACAGATCCTGGAGGCGTACAGGTCCTGAAGTCACACAGGTCCTGGAGGCGTACAGGTCCTGAAGTCACACAGATCCTGGAGGCGTACAGGTCCTGAAGTCACACAGGTCCTGGAGGCGTACAGGTCCTGAAGTCACACAGGTCCTGGAGGCGTACAGGTCCTGAAGTCACACAGATCCTGGAGGCGTACAGGTCCTGAAGTCACACAGATCCTGGAGGCGTACAGGTCCTGAAGTCACACAGATCCTGGAGGCGTACAGGTCCTGAAGTCACACAGGTCCTGGAGGCGTACAGGTCCTGAAGTCACACAGGTCCTGGAGGCGTACAGGTCCTGAAGTCACACAGGTCCTGAAGTCACACAGGTCCTGGAGTCGTACAGGTCCTGGAGGCGTACAGGTCCTGAAGTCACACAGGTCCTGGAGGTGTACAGGTCCTGAAGTCACACAGGTCCTGGAGGCGTACAGGTCCTGAAGTCACATAGGTCCTGAAGTCACACAGGTCCTGGAGTCGTACAGGTCCTGGAGGCGTACAGGTCCTGAAGTCACACAGGTCCTGTATTCGTACAGGTCCTGGAGGCGTACAGGTCCTGGAGGCGTACAGGTCCTGGAGTCACACAGGTCCTGGAGTTGTACAGATCCTGAAATCACACAGGCCCTGAAGTCGTACAGGTCCTGAAGTCGCACAGGTCCTGGAGTCACACAGGTCCTGGAGTCACACAGGTCCTGGAGTCGTACAGGTCCTGAAGTCACACAGGTCCTGAAATCACACAGGTCCTGGAGTCGTACAGGTCCTGAAGTCACACAGGCCCTGAAGTCACACAGGTCCTGGAGGCGTACAGGTCCTGAAGTCACACAGGTCCTGAAGTCACACAGGCCCTGAAGTCACACAGGTCCTGGAGGCGTACAGGTCCTGAAGTCACACAGGCCCTGAAATCACACAGGTCCTGAAGTCGCACAGGTCCTGGAGTCACACAGGTCCTGGAGTCACACAGGTCCTGAAATCACACAGGTCCTGGAGTCGTACAGGTCCTGAAGTCACACAGGTCCTGAAATCACACAGGTCCTGGAGTCGTACAGGTCCTGAAGTCACACAGGCCCTGAAGTCACACAGGTCCTGGAGGCGTACAGGTCCTGAAGTCACACAGGCCCTGAAGTCACACAGGTCCTGGAGGCGTACAGGTCCTGAAGTCACACAGGTCCTGAAGTCACACAGGTCCTGAAATCACACAGGTCCTGGAGTCGTACAGGTCCTGAAGTCACACAGGTCCTGAAGTCACACAGGTCCTGGAGTCGTACAGGTCCTGGAGGCGTACAGGTCCTGAAGTCACACAGGTCCTGGAGTCATACAGATCCTGGAGGCGTACAGGTCCTGAAGTCACACAGGTCCTGGAGGCGTACAGGTCCTGAAGTCACACAGGTCCTGGAGGCGTACAGGTCCTGAAGTCACACAGGTCCTGAAGTCACACAGGTCCTGGAGTCGTACAGGTCCTGGAGGCGTACAGGTCCTGAAGTCACACAGGTCCTGTAGTCGTACAGGTCCTGGAGGCGTACAGGTCCTGGAGGCGTACAGGTCCTGGAGGCGTACAGGTCCTGGAGTCACACAGGTCCTGAAGTCGTACAGGTCCTGAAGTCGCACAGGTCCTGGAGTCACACAGGTCCTGGAGTCACACAGGTCCTGGAGTCGTACAGGTCCTGAAGTCACACAGGTCCTGAAATCACACAGGTCCTGGAGTCGTACAGGTCCTGAAGTCACACAGGCCCTGAAGTCACACAGGTCCTGTAGTCGTACAGGTCCTGAAGTCACACAGGTCCTGAAGTCACACAGGTCCTGGAGTCGTACAGATCCTGGAGGCGTACAGGTCCTGAAGTCACACAGGTCCTGGAGGCGTACAGGTCCTGAAGTCACACAGATCCTGGAGGCGTACAGGTCCTGAAGTCACACAGGTCCTGGAGGCGTACAGGTCCTGAAGTCACACAGGTCCTGGAGGCGTACAGGTCCTGAAGTCACACAGATCCTGGAGGCGTACAGGTCCTGAAGTCACACAGATCCTGGAGGCGTACAGGTCCTGAAGTCACACAGATCCTGGAGGCGTACAGGTCCTGAAGTCACACAGGTCCTGAAGTCACACAGGTCCTGGAGTCGTACAGGTCCTGGAGGCGTACAGGTCCTGAAGTCACACAGGTCCTGTAGTCGTACAGGTCCTGGAGGCGTACAGGTCCTGGAGGCGTACAGGTCCTGGAGGCGTACAGGTCCTGGAGTCACACAGGTCCTGGAGTTGTACAGATCCTGAAATCACACAGGCCCTGAAGTCGTACAGGTCCTGAAGTCGCACAGGTCCTGGAGTCACACAGGTCCTGGAGTCACACAGGTCCTGGAGTCGTACAGGTCCTGAAGTCACACAGGTCCTGAAATCACACAGGTCCTGGAGTCGTACAGGTCCTGAAGTCACACAGGCCCTGAAGTCACACAGGTCCTGGAGGCGTACAGGTCCTGAAGTCACACAGGTCCTGAAGTCACACAGGCCCTGAAGTCACACAGGTCCTGGAGGCGTACAGGTCCTGGAGGCGTACAGGTCCTGGAGTCACACAGGTCCTGAAGTCGTACAGGTCCTGAAGTCGCACAGGTCCTGGAGTCACACAGGTCCTGGAGTCACACAGGTCCTGGAGTCGTACAGGTCCTGAAGTCACACAGGTCCTGAAATCACACAGGTCCTGGAGTCGTACAGGTCCTGAAGTCACACAGGCCCTGAAGTCACACAGGTCCTGGAGGCGTACAGGTCCTGAAGTCACACAGGTCCTGAAGTCACACAGGTCCTGGAGTCGTACAGATCCTGGAGGCGTACAGGTCCTGAAGTCACACAGGTCCTGGAGGCGTACAGGTCCTGAAGTCACACAGATCCTGGAGGCGTACAGGTCCTGAAGTCACACAGGTCCTGGAGGCGTACAGGTCCTGAAGTCACACAGGTCCTGGAGGCGTACAGGTCCTGAAGTCACACAGATCCTGGAGGCGTACAGGTCCTGAAGTCACACAGATCCTGGAGGCGTACAGGTCCTGAAGTCACACAGGTCCTGGAGTCGTACAGGTCCTGGAGGCGTACAGGTCCTGAAGTCACACAGGTCCTGTAGTCGTACAGGTCCTGGAGGCGTACAGGTCCTGGAGGCGTACAGGTCCTGGAGGCGTACAGGTCCTGGAGTCACACAGGTCCTGGAGTTGTACAGATCCTGAAATCACACAGGCCCTGAAGTCGTACAGGTCCTGAAGTCGCACAGGTCCTGGAGTCACACAGGTCCTGGAGTCACACAGGTCCTGGAGTCGTACAGGTCCTGAAGTCACACAGGTCCTGAAATCACACAGGTCCTGGAGTCGTACAGGTCCTGAAGTCACACAGGCCCTGAAGTCACACAGGTCCTGGAGGCGTACAGGTCCTGAAGTCACACAGGTCCTGAAGTCACACAGGCCCTGAAGTCACACAGGTCCTGGAGGCGTACAGGTCCTGAAGTCACACAGGTCCTGAAATCACACAGGTCCTGAAGTCGCACAGGTCCTGGAGTCACACAGGTCCTGGAGTCACACAGGTCCTGGAGTCGTACAGGTCCTGAAGTCACACAGGTCCTGAAATCACACAGGTCCTGGAGTCGTACAGGTCCTGAAGTCACACAGGCCCTGAAGTCACACAGGTCCTGGAGGCGTACAGGTCCTGAAGTCACACAGGCCCTGAAGTCACACAGGTCCTGGAGGCGTACAGGTCCTGAAGTCACACAGGCCCTGAAGTCACACAGGTCCTGGAGGCGTACAGGTCCTGAAGTCACACAGGTCCTGAAGTCACACAGGTCCTGAAATCACACAGGTCCTGGAGTCGTACAGGTCCTGAAGTCACACAGGTCCTGAAGTCACACAGGTCCTGGAGTCGTACAGGTCCTGGAGGCGTACAGGTCCTGAAGTCACACAGGTCCTGGAGTCATACAGATCCTGGAGGCGTACAGGTCCTGAAGTCACACAGGTCCTGGAGGCGTACAGGTCCTGAAGTCACACAGGTCCTGGAGGCGTACAGGTCCTGAAGTCACACAGGTCCTGAAGTCACACAGGTCCTGGAGTCGTACAGGTCCTGGAGGCGTACAGGTCCTGAAGTCACACAGGTCCTGTAGTCGTACAGGTCCTGGAGGCGTACAGGTCCTGGAGGCGTACAGGTCCTGGAGGCGTACAGGTCCTGAAGTCACACAGGTCCTGGAGGCGTACAGGTCCTGAAGTCACACAGGTCCTGGAGGCGTACAGGTCCTGAAGTCACACAGGTCCTGAAGTCACACAGGTCCTGGAGTCGTACAGGTCCTGGAGGCGTACAGGTCCTGAAGTCACACAGGTCCTGTAGTCGTACAGGTCCTGGAGGCGTACAGGTCCTGGAGGCGTACAGGTCCTGGAGGCGTACAGGTCCTGGAGTCACACAGGTCCTGAAGTCGTACAGGTCCTGAAGTCGCACAGGCCCTGAAGTCACACAGATCCTGGAGGCGTACAGATCCTGAAGTCACACAGGTCCTGAAGTCGTACAGGTCCTGAAGTCACACAGGTCCTGGAGTCATACAGGTCCTGAAGTCACACAGGTCCTGGAGGCGTACAGGTCCTGAAGTCACACAGGTCCTGGAGGCGTACAGATCCTGAAGTCGTACAGGTCCTGAAGTCACACAGGTCCTGTAGTCGTACAGGTCCTGGAGTCATACAGGTCCTGGAGTCATACAGGTCCTGGAGTCACACAGGTCCTGGAGTTGTACAGATCCTGAAATCACACAGGCCCTGAAGTCGTACAGGTCCTGAAGTCGTACAGGTCCTGGAGTCACACAGGTCCTGGAGTCACACAGGTCCTGGAGTCGTACAGATCCTGAAGTCACACAGGCCCTGAAGTCGTACAGGTCCTGAAGTCACACAGGTCCTGGAGTCGTACAGGTCCTGAAGTCGCACAGGCCCTGAAGTCGTACAGGTCCTGGAGTCGTACAGGTCCTGAAGTCACACAGGTCCTGGAGTCTTACAGATCCTGAAGTCACACAGGTCCTGGAGTCTTACAGATCCTGAAGTCGTACAGGTCCTGAAGTCACACAGGTCCTGGAGTCTTACAGATCCTGAAGTCACACAGATCCTGAAGTCACACAGGTCCTGGAGTCTTACAGATCCTGAAGTCGTACAGGTCCTGAAGTCACACAGGTCCTGGAGTCGTACAGGTCCTGAAGTCACACAGGTCCTGGAGTCGTACAGGTCCTGAAGTCACACAGGTCCTGGAGTCATACAGGTCCTGGAGTTGTACAGATCCTGAAGTCACACAGGTCCTGGAGTTGTACAGAGAGTCATTTCTGTCACAGAGGTCTGTGACTCGAGTCCTCCTCAGTATTTTATTTGTTGTCCACCCCGTTCTCACTCCCCGACTCATCACATATGGACGCATGGTCCAGACCCATCGGTGTCAGTTTGTAACGCACTGGGGACAACGTTAAATCCAGGGGTCAGGTGACTGTCACCTGTCGGTTAAGTGAAGTATCTGTGCCTTTGAGGTATTAAAAATACTCTAACGTGTGAATGTGAAAGTATCTAAGGATCCAAAGGAAGTACTCATTATGCAGGATGGTTCAGTTTACCTGTACACAGTGTCTGTGTGTCCTACCTTTACACATGATGCACCAAACTCCATTCAGAATGTTTGAGATTTTTGTTGTCAAAAAAGATGATACTGATTATTGATTTCAAGATTTAAATAAAATATTTGTTTGAATGCAGGTACGACATTACTTTTATATTTAGCCATGTAGAAATCTGTGGCTCACACTTTCACATGTTTGCCTTCTCGCTGCAGAAGCTGGTATTTTACTGAACCAGAGTTCGGCCGGGTTTTATTTTGGTTGCTTCTTTGTGCAGCTTAAACTATGTTCTCTTGTGAATACTGTTTGTATTTTAATCAGCGGTGGAACTACATATACTCAAGTACTGTTAAGTACAAATCTGAATTACTTTACTTTGGTTACCACATCTCAGAGGGAGATGTTGTACTTCTAACTTCACTACAGCTTTAGTGACTTTACAGATTAAGATTTTACATGAAAACATACTATAATCTATCCAATATTTCACAAAAAGCTTACAAAGATTAAATGCTACAGCACTTCATTTATTCTTCTTTCCTCCACCATTAACCACTGGCCTAAACTAGCTCTAACTTTAAAGTAGTTAGACTTGCTCCATCTTGGGCATCTACAACAGTGCAATACTTTACTCACGCACTGAAGCACCAGCAGGTTTCAGAACGACTCAGCAGGAAAATGCCCTCAGAGGAAGTGTTAATGCATCAGGATTAACAATTTCACAATATATCCTCATTTTCAGGCTATTCCTCTGCAGGGTTAAGTTGGATTTGAATAGAATATTTTTACACTATAATGCTGGTACTTGGTAATTTGGTATTTATTCCAAATTTAAAAATGCGTCGTAATCACATAAAAATGCACACATAGTAAGTTTATGTAGATATTGTCAGTAATTATCATAAAATTATTGCATATTAAGACAATAATTAATAAAATGTCAGTACATAAATTCATTAACAGCAAGTTGACCTGATCTGTGACTTTTTTCCTCTGCTGGTGTTTGTAGAAGTGAAGCTGACGCTGCAGTAATCTGTCCTGGCCAGCAGGGGGCGCTGATGTTTCATCTCCCACCCAGAGTCCAAACACTACAACACAATCACAAAGAGGTAAAAACACTTCCAGAAGCTAAAGGCCTTTACTTCAACTCAAACAAATACATATCAGGGAGGAAACGGCCAAACAACATGGTGGACAGTCATCTCTGATTGGTCAGCAGAGGTCAGCTGGTTCAGGACTCCTAAAGACCCAATGCCCAATTTTTTCCACGTTGTCCAAATACTTTTGGCCATGTCATATAAGGAAAGTGTGGTCCGAGTACAATAACCTCAGTTTTCAGAGTTCAAAGTGTGGAAATTATAAAACAGCCAGGTTTTATATACTGAATGCACTATGTGGACAAAAGTACTGGGACACCCTGTCCTAATACATTTGAGAGGGGCTGTTTTTTCATGGTGTGGTCTTTGATAAGAGAAATCTTAATGCTTCAGCAGACAAATTTAGATTATATTTCTTCCATCAAAACGTGTTTGGCCTTTTCCTGTTTCAATACATCAATGTCACCGGGCTCCATAAAGAAATGGGTGTCCCAGTTTGTGTCCCTATCCAACACCTTTGGGATGAACTTGAACAGGGACTGCGAGACGGGCCCTGTCGTCCAACATCAGAGCTTACAAATGCTCCTCTGGATGAACAAGCAGAAACTCCCACAGACAAACTCCAACATCTTTTAGAAAGCCTTCCAGAAGAGTGGAAGCTTTTACAGCTGCAAAGGGGGATCAACTCCACATTGATGCCTTTGGATTCAGAATGAGATGTTATGAAAGTAATGTGCAGGTTTCCCAGTGCTTTCCCAACCTGGGGGTTAGAAACCTCCCAAAGGTCCTGCAGACAACAGTCTGAGATCTCGCAACACAATGAACAAAGTAGGAGAGAAGATGATGAAAAATGAAGTCTGCACCACAAACCTGTATATTCGCCGATTCCCTCCCACCATCCAAAGACATGCGGCCTAGGTTAATTGGTGACTCTAAATTGTCCTCAGGTGTGAATGTGATTGGGAGGGGTTGTTTGTATATGTGCGGCCCTGTGATGGATGTCACCCTGTCCAGGGTGGCCTCCGCCTTTCGCCCAATGTCAGCTGGGATTGGTTCCACACAGCAACTCACCAGCCTTTCCACAAAGCCAGCTGTGTCTGAGATGTGAGGTGAAACTTTTACTCTAATTCAGTGGTTCTCAACCTTTTTTGGGCCAGCGCCACCTATCCATTATCCAGGTCCCTTACCGACCCCCATCAAAAAGATGTTGGCTATTTGCCCTGATTATTGTAAAAAAAAAAAATTCTTGTGGTTACTGTTGTTATTAAAAACATGGAAAAAACACATAATTGAATGACAAACAACATTAATTTCTTTCCCAGGTAACAAAAAAGCCATGTGAAAAGTAATTATATATAACTAATAAGTGAATGTTCCTCCCAGAAACTGTGTGTGAAGCAGCTGTTTTGTTGTATGGGGCACTTAATAAGTGGGGGGGATGGGGTCCTCCCCCAGAAGATTTTGAGCATTAAACACTTAATGTCCTGCATTCTGGAGAAGGTTTCTGCTCCAATTTCTGCGTTTCCCACACCAATTTATGGTGGAAATGTCTTATTACCACTGCTGGGCAACGATTAAATTTTTTTATTGCGATTAATCGCATTGTTACGTGTAAAATTGAATAATGAATTCTAAAGTAGTGTATTGCGCAATTTTTATTTTAATGTACTGCTATATACACAAAAGTGCAATAACATGTGGTTTGCAAACACTTAAGCAAATAAGGAGCTTTTTCCCAGCAGTATTCCCTTTACACAGTAGCAATAAAATATTTCTTGTAAATCTCAACTTAAACATTAATGTAATCAAATCAAATATTAAACCAAAGCTGTTTGCCAGGGAGTTACCTTTTATCTAGCTTGGTAAAACAAGTTTCCATCAGAGTCCAGTTTTCTGAAAAGGTATCAGCAGCAGGTGTCACAGGTGAAACATTCGTGTGTTCACTCGCACAGACTTCACTCGGTTAAAAACCTGAAATGACGTTACAAGTCGCGGTGGATATTTTACCAGCACAGACCCGGTAACGTTAAAGCAGCATTGAACACAGATGTTGGTTTCGGCTGTTTGACTTGTTTGACAGGCTGCATCGTTAACAAGCAAGCGGCTCTCCTGCTGCCGTGATGGAAAACATGGAACAAAGATGACCGCGCGGTCTGCTGAAGCCTCCGCTGCTTGTCTGGGTGGCTGATTTGCAGGCTGGTCAACATCCCGCCCTCCTGTGACCCATCATGGATTGACTGGATGTGTATTCAGAGCCAGTGAGCAACAGACTTTCAAACTAATAATTATAAAACAAAAACTGCGCTAACGTGTGATAAAATAATTGTCGGCGTCAATTAATGCGTTGCCCAGCCCTACTTATTACATAAAGGGAAACACAAAATTCAGGTGGCAGGTGATTCAAAATGTATAAATATAATAGAATATAATGTAGTGAGGCTCTCAGGCATTCTTTAGTGCTTTTAACAATTTTTCTCCTGTAGATTAACTTTTTTAATATCATCCCTGCTGAGGGGGGCGTGCAGTTGACTACCAGCTATTCTAACATTAACTTAGCTGTCCTTATTAGCTAGGCTCCTTACATGCTTGGTAATTTTAAGATGGGTCTCCGGCATTAACAGTGTTGTGTTGGACTGATTTGTGCAGCGGTGGTCATGAGGGAGAGCGAGAGGGACAACAAGAGGATGTGCTGCGTGAATATGCGCTGCCTGCAGCTCTGCAATCAAATAACATTTTAGTTAAAGAAAATCAAAAATCAATATGTGGCGGTCAGGCTGATATTGTGGCGGGCTGCCACAAATAAATGAACATATGGGAAACACTGTAACTTATCTGCCCATGTTCAAAACTTTCTGCACATTCAGAATCTCTCCCATGTATCTGTGTTCTCTTACATGTAAAGAAAAAAAGTTGTGATATCACAAGACATCATTAGCCTATTTAAAGATAATTCATAATATTCTACTACATGCCCTATACTGCAACACATAACTGATTCCCTCGAAGTAGGCCTATCCCCTCAACCGTCTGACAGACACAGAACTGGATGAGACCACAGTCTTGGTAACATTGTCAATCTGGAACATACAACTGCACGACTCAACAAGGCTCGGGCAGCAACTGCAGAAGCCTGGGAAAACGTTTCATGTAATATTATTTTTTGGAAAAGAATTAATAGCTGAGGGGCTCTGTTGTACACCTGCCGAATTACTTCACTGTAATATAACTGTTATGCCCTTGTGATGTAAGGTATTTTAATTTTACCACTGCTATTATAGATGTCCTTGTTGGTGGATATGTCCTTAATGTTGCAGACCACAGTTTAAACTCGTAGTGTTGTGAATCTTTGGTGTAAACTCGCCTTAGAATTTCCAACTAACAAACGTCCCCCAAAAGCAACTCAGCGCCCCCTTTCCAAAATAGTGCTTCCAGCACCCTCCATCGTCCTCGGAACGCCCCCACTGAGAAACACTACTCTAATTGGTGTCTTGAATTTTTCACATGACATTCACACCATTCTTGTTTAACCCGGTTGAACTGAACCCTGGAGTGTTTACCCCCTTGGTGCGGTTTGTTTGGGTTGTTATGAACACTGTACTCAAACTCTAGTGGACCAAACCAACGCTCTCCGGTCCACCTTGAAGTATATTTTTTTGGTCTCGGACCACTTCCAAGTGAATGAACTGGTTTAACCGCAGTATGCTGCACACCTCCAGTTCAAAGCTGCAGCACACTCTGCATGAGTTCTATATATAGTTTGATTGTGTTTTTCTGTGGTTGGTTAGGTTCAGTGTTGTCGGCACCACAGAGCTGCCTCAGGCTGGGGCGTAACATAAGCTCACATCAGCACGAGATGGTTCAGAAGGGACAGCTAGTCACACTTTGCATATTCATTTGCATTCCCAGGACCACAACAATGGGTTTCCTTCACCAGAGTCTGTTTTGTCCTCCGGACGTGTTCCTGGAGATACTTTTCATATTCAGACAAAACAAGTCTGTCCACTGAAGGTAGAGAGACCAAAGTGATGGTGATGGAGACCACGTGGGTCGTTAGGGCTCCTGGCTGCTGTAACAACAGCTGTTATGGTCGTTAGAGTCACCTGAGGCCAGATCTGATCGACCCTTGTCGGCTTTCTCACCAATGTGACCAAATGTGAGCGTCCAGGTTTTTACCATATGGAAGGTTTTGTGTTCATAAATTAATGATCCAGTTTGTACTTAAATTTCAGTTTTGCAATGCTTTCCTCGTGGGGGTTTTATCGCTGGACATCCCTTGAGTGTTCACAACGCGATAACGCAAATAAACACAACTCGCCATTACTACAGCTGTATGAACCCAAAGTAAACATTTTGCTGTGATTAAATAGCAATAAACAGATCAAACTGATGCCGAAATAACTACAATATGATGCAGATTTGTTAAACATATGAATTCATTCTTTGTCAGGTCTGTCAGCAGGACAGAAGACAACAACTTCTAAAATGTTTGTTTTCTGAATGGAGTTCGGATCGATCTGGGGTATGCTATGCTAACTTGGTCACAGTAAAGTACAACGACAGCTGGAATAAACTTACATACACATGTTTTCACACCATGTAGTTCAACCTACTCGCTTTCTTTTCTCCTAGCAATGTCCAGTTTTGTCCGGTTTTTATATAAATATGACGTAGTGCCTTACGACGCTAACAACACTGGAACCAGATGTGCACGGAATCTAGCTGCTGAGAAGCTCGACTTTGGATAAATCAACGTTGTAATCCCAAAAACTAAAGTAAAAAGCTAATTTAATAACAGCAGTTTACTCTTCCCTTCTCCCTCGAGCAAACAGCGTAGTTGTCAGAGCATAATCCAGTCCATGGGTGTTGTCCAAAAGCTGGAGCGCAGCTCCCTGCTCCTCTCTCCCAAGTTTAGCAGCTCTCAGCCGGCCTGCAGATTTTCAATCGCCCGCTCTGCCTGGCCGTCTCCACACAACGCTCTGAAGCTGTTGGTGACGCATGGACAATCTCAACACTGATAGGCTATCGCGACTCACTTCGCGCTGCCCGACAGGAAATCGCAGCTCTATGCGTCTTTGCATTGACTTTGAATGTAAACTCACTGCCCCGAACGCTCGCTTTTGGTCTGAAAGCACCATAAGAATCTAATTTTTAATGTCACGGTTTGCTGTCCTCAGACCAGCCTAGTCTTTGAGTCTAAAAGCTTCTCCATAGGCTTGATTTTATTTGAGAGTTAATCCAATGATTGGAGTTGGGGTATTACTTTACTGTTTCGATTTAGTGGTGTGAGAACCATTTATAGGGTTTGTATGTTGGGTGCAGTACTCTTGTGGGCCAGTAGGTGGCTCCAGTCTGTTTTTGGGTCAAAGGTAATTTAGTTAGGAACCTTTGCACAGGTGGCAGGTGTTGCTGGACGGAGGAGAGCACCTATAGATTTTTAACCGCTTCGCTCCGCTCCGTGCAAGCGTGGTGTGAAAATGTGTAACATTCAGTGGATTGTTGTATTTACCTGAAGACCATCAACAGTGAACAATAAATTCAAAACGAAACGGCAAGTGCAGGCAACATTGTTTTGTGTCACACTGGTGGGCTATGGCGGCTGGGCGAGCGTGTCAATTGGATGCCTGTCTCTGCAACCCTCAGTGGCTTTAAGTGTGGACTTCCCTTGGAGTTGTGTGATGGCATCCTCTGACCATTGTGTGGCGCTGTGATTTTGTGGCTTGTGACGTTAAAGTTTCTGTTTGTACAGCAGAAGTTCCCTAGCAAGGACCACACAATCGACAGGTACGATTAAATGAATTATTGATGATCGAAACAGAAGATGTACGAGGCTTACAGTTGCTAAATAGACATTTGAAGTGTTGTGGTGAAGCTACGATAGGGAAATCCGCTGCTTATAACCCTATGGAGAGGAAGAAGGAGATCAGGAGGCAGGACAGAGAAATGCGAGAGCGAAGAAGAGGAGCTGGGACATGTGGGTATTTATAGAAATGCTGGTGGTGACGTGGTTGATTTGTGGTCCCGCGCCTGAAACTCTGCTAATTAGCTCCACTAAAGAGATGATGTTGTGATCTACAAGTCCAAGTGGTGGACATGAGTGGGCACAAAATGCGTCGGTAATGTTACTATAGCAAATATGTCGGACAGTGGATATGACTGAGTCCTGGCGTCGAGTGAAAGACCACTGTTTTCAGCAAGTCTAGAACGCCTCTACTTAGAAGGGTTTGACTGAATCCGGGATTCTTCTATTGGGACTAAAGGGGACTAAATGCACAAATGTAGAAATTCTGAATGAAAACTGTGAGGATCTGTGGATCTGTAAACTATCTTTCCTGAGCAAGTGGCTTCCAGGTCCTTCAGACTGTGAGATTTTAGATAATTCCTAATTTTAATTAAACAACAAGCAAAACTGAACTAATTCCAAATATAAATAAACACTGCTGAGAGAAAAAACACTGAACAACTTGACATTGGGGTTCAAGAATGTGGATTTTCAATGGCTGGCAGTGGGACACTAGGCAAGAGACTGCCCCGACAATCTGGCTGAATAGCTGGAGAGCCGAAGACAGAGAGGGACCAATCTGGTTTTGAAGCAGGAACTGAGACAGCAAACCAACCTCAGACACATGAGAGCACAAACACTCAGTCAGACAGACAGGAACTGATTTCACATTCTGCACCTCGAGTTCAAACAAAGAACTGACAAGAGGGAGCTGTGGAGATCTTGATGACGCAGACCTCTCAGTACAGACAGAAAGTAGATAAAAGGGTTCAGGGAAGATAAAAACATAGCTGTACTGTTAGTGAGTTTAACTAATCCACATGGTCAAACTCTGTTTCGGATGTATAATTCAGAGCCTCATGTCTCATTGGTCAAATCTAAGCAGGACACCTGAGGCCTTGGACCAGAAAGGGAGATGAAGCCATGTATGTCTTTTAGTCATTTGTGTATTTCACAAATGACTAAAAGTACCTCACAAAAGATGTTATAATGTTAATTTGTTAACTTAAGTTCGGGAGCGGGACCACGCCTCAACCACACCTCCAATCAAGGCCATGTATACCTGTTCTACTCTGCATGCCCCGCTTGTTTCAGATTGCTCAACCCACCCTCCATACTATCATCCCTTCATCCCCCCTTCCCTTTATCCCCTCCTCCCTCTTATTCCCTCATCCATTCATCCTCCATCCATGCTCCCATTGTTCCCTCATCCCTTCATATTCATCAGGTGCACAGCTCTCTCATGTCTCATCTAGGTATTGTCTGGGGGGTTTGTAATAATCTTGGTGTTTCAACTAGGTGGTGGTAGGACTCAGGTGCAAACACAGACTTGAAGGAGGTTCGAAAAAAGGGTTTATTCTAGAGATCACAATAATTGACTGGGTAAGTAGGGAGAGATTTTAGGAAGTCCAGACTTGAAGGTGAGTTTGTGGATCCGAGTGTCTGGCGTGTGGCTGTCAATGCGAGGAGGCATGTGGCAGCGGAGGTCTAAAACAAAGTGGAAAAACACAGTGGTCAATAAACAACTCCAGGGCAAAGAAGCACAAGATACGAGTATCCTCTAGTTGGCCTTACAACAGTTACCACGGATGGCGAAAAAAACAATCTGGCACCAGCCCTCCAGAAGGCAGGAGATTAAGAGCAGAGTGGTGATGAGCTGCGACGCCCCCTGCACAGAGACACCACCACAACACAGAGAGAGAGCACACATCCCAAGCAGCAATATATCCCAAGTCGTAACACGAAACCCCCACACTGAGTCTCCTCTGCCCGGTCTTCTCTACACCCTCCGAGACCAGCCTGTCAAATGACATCATTCTTCCACCATCTCTCTTCCCCTCTGTATGAATTAAATTCAAACAGTCCACATTTGTATGAATCCCCAAAATGACATATTGTTGTGGTGGGGTCCTTGCCAATGAACTGCCATAGTGGCCGTGGGAAGAACCACTGTGCTCCACCTTAAAATGACAAATCTAGTAACACCTGACTGCTAACCATGTCATGAGCAGGCATGCAAACTGGTAAGTGGCAAAAAAGGTGAGAAGGATAGGTGAGCAGAGAAACACAGAGGCCGTGAAACCATTTTGGTCCTTTACAGACTACTGATGAGAGCAGGGACCTGATGTCAAGCCCTTCATACCGAAGAATCTACTTCCTTATTATGCTAAAGGGGGGATGATGGGACAGAGAGACTGGGTTTCCAAAGGGGTTCCAACTTCTCCCAGAATAGTTTAAATTGAACTAAGACAGGAATGAAATCTGGTCTTGTTGTTGTGATGTGTTCAGTAAATGGGTCAAAGTTTTTGCTCTGCTAAACAGGAGGCCAGAGCCCTGATAACTGAAACTATGAAATGATTCCTTGGAGAGGAACTCCAGCTGCCATCAGCCACCCACAGAGTGCTGCTGATG
>NW_024041150.1:8212711-8262633 GCF_014851395.1 Micropterus salmoides
AATTTAAGGATGCGATTCAATCAGCTCTAAATTCATTCTCAAGTCACAATAACAGAGGACTCCTATGCTAATTTCAGTCCCTCCCAAATCGATCATCTTGTTGATAGTGCTGCAGGCTCGCTTCGAATGACACTGGACTCTGTAGCCCCTCTAAAAAAGAAAATACTAAAACAAAGATGGTTGCTCCATGGTATAATACTGAAACTCACAAATTAAAGCAAATATCACGGAAAGACAGAGAGTCACAGCTCTATGAGCCAAGTATTCCCATAGCTCTCAGCAGTTACGACTTCATGAGCTTCTTTAATGATAAATTCTAGCTATTAGAGACAAAATTCACCAGACCTGCCCTCAACTGGCACCGACTTATCTCTTAACTCAGGAACCTTAGAAACAGCTGTAGAACCAGATACATGTTTAGACTGTTTTGCTTCCTCAATCTTACCAACTAACTTCAATATTCTTCATCTAAACCATCAACCTGCCTCTTAGACCCCATCCCACTAGGTTGCTTAAAGAGTTTTACCCTTAGTCAGCACCTCTATACTAGATATGATCAATCTATCTCTATCAACAGGCTATGTACCACAGTACTTTAAAGTAGCTGTAATTAAACCTCTTCTGAAAAAGCCCAAAATTGATCCGGATGTTTTAGCCAACTATAGACCTATATCTAACCTTCCATTTCTCTCTAAGGTTCTGGAGAAAGCATTGCTAAACAGCTGTGTGACTTTCTATAGAGCAATAGTTTATTTGAGGATTTTCAGTCAGGATTTAGAGCTCATCATAGCACAGAGACAGCACTGGTGAAAATTACTAATGACCTCCTTATTGCATCAGACAAAGGACTTGTCTCTGTACTGGTTTATTAGATCTTAGTGCTGCATTTGATACCATTGACCATCAGATCCTATTGCAGAGACTGGAACATTTCATTGGCATTAAAGGAACCGCTCTAAGCTGGTTAAGTCCTATTTATCAGATCGATTTCAGTTTGTACATGTTAACGATGAGTCCTCCATGCATGCCAAAGTTACTCATGGAGTTCCTCAAGGATCTGTCCTTGGACCAATCCTCTTCACTTTATATATGCTTCCTTTAGGCAATATTCAGGAAACATTCCATAAGCTTTCATTGTTATGCAGATGATACTCAGTTATCTATCGATCAAGCCAGATGAAACTCATCAGTTAACTAAACTTCAAATGTGCCTTCAGGATGTTAAAACCTGGATGACTGTAATTTTCTAATGTTAAACTCAGATAAAACTGAAGTTATTCCTGGGGCCTAAGCACCTCTGACGCATTATCTAAAGATATAGTTTCCCTGGATGGCATCGCCCTGGCCTCCAGCACCACTGTGAGGAATCTTGGAGTCATCTTTGATCAGTACATGTCGTTTGAAGTCTCACATTAAGCAAATTTCAAGGACCGCCTTTTTCACCTACGTAATATTGCGAAAATCAGGAACATCCTGTCTAAAAATGATGCAGAAAACTAGTCCATGCATTTGTTACTTCTAGGCTGGATTACTGCAATTCCTTATTATCAGGCTGCTCGAAAAGTCCATTAAGACTCTTCAGCTGATCCAGAATGCTGCAGCACGTGTTCTGACAGGAACCAGGAAAGAGATCACATTTCTCCTGTTTTAGCTTCTTTGCATTGGCTTCCAGTAAAATCCAGAAGAATTTAAAATCATTCTTCTTACCTACAAAGCTCTTAATGGTCAGGCACCATCTTATCTTAAAGAGCTCATAGTACCTTACTACCCCACCAGAGCACTGCGCTCCCAGAATGCAGGGTTACTTGTGGTTCCTAGAGTCTCCAAAAGTAGACTAGGAGCCAGAGCATTCCGCTATCAAGCTACTCTCCTGTGGAACCAGGTTCCAGTTTGGGTTCAGGGGCAGACACCATCTCCACATTTAAGAGTAGGCTTAAGACTTTCCTCTTTGATAAAGCTTATAGTTAGGGCTGGCTCAGGTAGTCCTGAACCATCCCTTAGTTATGCTGCTATAGGCCTAGACTGCCGGGGGATTTCCCATGATGCACTGACCTCTCTCCTCTACTTTCTCTCCCTCTGTATGCAACCTCATCCCATTATTGCATGTTACTAACACAACTTCTCCCCTTTCTGGTAGTCTTGTGCTTTCGTCTCTCTCCTCTCTCCTATCACTTCCTGCAGGTGTTTCTGGCTCTGGAGCTGTGGAGTCTGGATCTGTGGTTGCGGGTCACCTGCTGCCCCCGTGTTCCTGCTCGACACCCTCTGCTGCAACGACTATTATTATTATTGTTATTATAATCATTAACATTACGACTGTTACCATTAACACTATTATAAATATCTGTACCATTTTTCATTTAGTCTATAGCAACATCACCTTTACTGTCTGTACCTCTGTGTGGATATTGTGTAGGCTGCCTCCCTCCCCTCTCTCTCCTTACATCTCTCTCTCTCTCTCCTTACATCTCTCTCTCTCTCTCTCTCTCTTTCTCTCTCTCTCTCTCTCTCTCACCCCAACCGGTCGAGGCAGATGGCCGCCCACCCTGAGCCATGGTTCTGCTCGAGGTTTCTGCCTCTTAAAGGAAGTTTTTCCTTGCCTCTGTCTCCTAGTGCTGCTCTTGGTGGGAACTGTTGGGCTTCTGTAAATATCATCACAGAGTACGGTCTAGACCTGCTCTTTATGAAAAGCGCTGTGAGATAACTGTTGTTGTGATTTGGCGCTATATAAATAAAATTGAATTGAATGTAAATCTGATTTCAGGTCTGTTAACACCTCATACAGTCTATGATTAACACAGTTAAACGGGGCATTACAGGGAACAGCTCCTGTTTGGTGACCTGTCCCCGGAAAACGGGGACGTCCTGTCAGCCTCTTTTGAAGCTGTTACTTAAAAATGACTCCAACACATGAGAACAAACCCACGTGCGTCTGAGCTGAGCTAGATCAGATTATGTGCTGGACTCTGTCCCCCTCGTGAGCCCACGTGTCTTTTTCACACGTTACTGTTTGTACAGGTTAAACCAACAGGATGCATGATCCTTACAGAGTGCAGGATTTGCAGGTCTTTTAATTTGAAAAACCCTCGTCCTGTTGTGTTCTCCAGACGTTTCAGTGTCAGGTTAAGGTTGTGGTGGTTCCCTGGCTGAAACAGACCATGACTCCAGTGTTGAGCTGTAAACCCTGAAACCAGCAGCTGCCTCCACCTTCATCCTCCTCCTCCTGACCCCTGATGGAGTTCACAGTGACGGTTACCTCCACCTGCAACACTAAGCCTGTCTCACTAAGTTTTCCTGCTGATTTACCTGCTCACATCCACTAAGTCTGTGAGGGTTCAGCACTCAGACTGGGCCAGACAACATGATTCAGGTGGATTTCAGTCTCTGAGACGTCACATGTCGAGTCACACAAGGTACAGCTGCTGAGTATAAAGGAACGAGCAGGAGAGTTTGTTCCTGTGAACAGAGCTGATCTGTGTTCAGAGCATCGAGGCCTCACACCAAACAGACGAGAACTCACAGACAGAGTGCATGATGGGACTGAAGACGCTGCTGCTCGTCTCTCTGCTCGGCGTTCTGGGTAAAAGTTTCTTCTTCTTTAACACGGTTTAATGTTGGAAAGGGGCCACGCTGGATTCCTCCTTTTCCAAACCACCAGTTTTCAGCCTGACTTCCTTCTTTCCGTCTAACAGGATTTAACTCTGTTCGGGTGGGAATTTCTGTAAGCTGTGTACGCAGCAGCTTGTTCAGCGCTGAATTGAACAGCTTTTCTTGTTGTTTGGACGCAGTTTTAGGAACAGAAGCATGATAAAGTCACACACTGAAACTCTGCAACATAAAACTCCTCAGTCAAACAGAAACGAGCTTCTCTTTCAGCTCTGAAGCTGCAGATATCTAGTGGGGAGAAACTAAAGAGAACTCGTGTTAAATGTTTAGTGAAGCGATCGACGTGTGAAAAGGAGACGAGGGTTTGAGTTTGTGATCACTGCAGCTGCCAGAAGTGGAGTCAGTTAGAATCTGCCAAGCAGCAAAACTTCCCCTGACTGAAATACTTTATTTTGAAGACGACTGACGATTTTCTGAACTGTTATGGTTTAATCTTTAAAGCAGCTAACTCTGTCAGAGAAATGTACTGTAGTAGAAAGTGGTAAAGTACAAACTCAGACGTCCTGCAGACTAAACTCTATCAGCACAAACTCTAGTGAAGCGAGTGTTGAAGACAAGCGCCACTCTAAGGTCAGAGGTGATGGTCTTCCTCTCCCCCTGCAGCGCTGGAGGTGTTGGCGGGCCGCAGAGTTGGAGGTGTGACCAACATCAACAAGGACGACCCCGACCTCCAAAAGGCCCTCCTCGTCGCCACCAACTACTACAACACCCAATCAAAAGACCCCTTCCTCTACAAAATCTCCTCCGTCAGCAAGGCACGGAGTCAGGTACGACACAGTGTGTGTGTGTAAAGCACTTTGATAGTGCAGCCATCAGCAGTTACCCAGGTGAAGTACAAGTACCTCACTATTGTACTGAAGTACAGTACTTGAGTAAATGTACTTAGTGACTCTGCTGTCGTGTGTTTCAGTTGGTTGCAGGGATTCTGTACAGCGTGGATTTGGCAATTTCCAAAACCACCTGCCGTAAACTCCCCAGCCAAGATCTGTCCAAATGCAGCTTTAAGCTTCCTCGCAAGGTGAGTCTGAACAGGTGCTCCATGGTAGGGGTCTGAACAGGTGCTCCATGGTAGGGGGTGAACAGGTGCACCATGGTAGGGGTGAACAGGTGCACCATGGTAGGGGTGAACAGGTGCACCATGGTAGGGGTCTGAACAGGTGCCCCATGGGGGGGGGCTGAACAGGTGCCCCATGGTAGGGGGGTGAACAGGTGCACCATGGGGGGGGCTGAACAGGTGCACCATGGTAGGGGTGAACAGGTGTACCATGGTAGGGTGAACAGGTGCACCATGGTAGGGGGGTGAACAGGTGCACCATGGGGGGGGCTGAACAGGTGCACCATGGGGGGGGGGCTGAACAGGTGCACCATGGTAGGGGGGTGACAGGTGCACCATGGGGGGGGCTGAACAGGTGCACCATGGTAGGGGCTGAACAGGTGCACCATGGTAGGGGTGAACAGGTGCACCATGGTAGGGGGGAACAGGTGCACCATGGGGGGGCTGAACAGGTGCACCATGGGGGGGGGGCTGAACAGGTGCACCATGGTAGGGGTCTGAACAGGTGCACCATGGGGCGTCTGAACAGGTGCACCATGGTAGGGTGAACAGGTGCACCGTGGTGGGTCTGAACAGGTGCACCATGGTAGGGTGAACAGGTGCACCATGGGGGGGGCTGAACAGGTGCACCATGGGGGGGGGGGAACAGGTGCACCATGGGGGGGCTGAACAGGTGCACCATGGGGGGGGGGCTGAACAGGTGCACCATGGTAGGGGGGTGAACAGGTGCACCATGGGGGGGGCTGAACAGGTGCACCATGGGGGGGGGCTGAACAGGTGCACCATGGTAGGGGTCTGAACAGGTGCACCATGGGGCGTCTGAACAGGTGCACCATGGTAGGGGTGAACAGGTGCACCATGGTAGGGGTCTGAACAGGTGCACCATGGTAGGGGCTGAACAGGTGCACCATGGTAGGGGTGAACAGGTGCACCATGGTAGGGGGGTGAACAGGTGCACCATGGGGGGGGCTGAACAGGTGCACCATGGGGGGGCTGAACAGGTGCACCATGGTAGGGGTCTGAACAGGTGCACCATGGGGCGTCTGAACAGGTGCACCATGGTAGGGTGAACAGGTGCACCGTGGGTGGGTCTGAACAGGTGCACCATGGTAGGGGTGAACAGGTGCACCATGGGGGGTCTGAACAGGTGCACCTGGTGAGGATTTGTAGGTAAAGTTCTTTAATGTGAAAAATCCACTTCCTGTTGTGTTTTCCAGACGCTTCAGTGTCACGTTAAGGTTTTGGTAGTTCCCTGGCTGAAACAGACCACAACTCTGGAGTTCACCTGTGAACCCTGAAACCAGCAGCTGCCTCCACCTTCTTCATCATCATCCTCCTCCCTGATGGAGTTCACTGTGATGGTGTCGTCGGCTCCACCTGCAGCTCATCATCTGTAACACTAAACCTTTCTCACAAGTTTTCCTGCTGATTTATTTCTGTATTTACGTGTAGTGAAGCAGAAACTGTGCTGTCTGTAATCTTTGGTTGTGCTGAGTGCAGACGAGGCCACCTGCTGGTCAGGTGGATGTACAGCAGCAGGTGGCCTGTCCTACAACACACACACACACACAAATAAATTCAATCAATCAATCATTCAACCAATCAAAACTGAGTTCAGACCAGAATTAAACTGTAAATTTATTGTAAAATCTGCAATAACAAATAAAACATTGCAAACCAATCACACATTATGAGACTGAATTTCTTTTCCTTAAAGTTTTATTAATTTACTTATCGATAATATCGTCAGTATTTTGTCTATAAATGAATATATTTCAACATAATAAATTCTTTTAAGAGATTATCGTGTAATTAAAAGGTTCCGTGTGTAATATTTCTGAAGATCTATCAACAGAAATGCAATATAAGATCCATAACTGTTTTCAGTGGTATGTAAATCCTTCCGTAATGAACTGTTGTGTTTTTATTACCTCAGAATGAGACATTTATATCTCCATAGTCAAGCAGGCCACAGACTCTTAATGTCGTTCTGAGTTTTTCAAAGTAAAAGCTCAGTTCAACTCTAAATAAAAAGCATTACAGTAAACAAGCTTCTCGTGCTTTTATTCTGTAGGCAGAACCACTAATGAGGAAGTGATTATGTGAGTAAGTGTTGCTGACATGACTGAGATCTATTTCAGCACCGCTATCAAAGTATTTATTTATATTTTAAGTCATTATTATTATAAGTCACAATAACATCTGGTTTTACTTGTTAATGTATCTACATAAAGGTCTTCCAGCTTGTAGTAAAACATACAGTGAGGAAAATAAGTATTTGAACACGCTGCTATTTTGCAAGTTCTCCCACTAAGAAATCATGGAGGGGTCTGAAATTGTCATCGTAGGTGCATGTCCACTGTGAGAGACATAATCTAAAAAAATATCACAATGTATGATTTTTTAACTATTTATTTGTATGATACAGCTGCAAATAAGTATTTGAACACCTGTCTATCAGCTAGAATTCTGACTCTCAAAGACCTGTTAGTCTGCCTTCAAAATGTCCACCTCCACTCCATTTATTATCCTAAATTAGATGCACCTGTTTGAGGTCGTTAGCTGCATAAAGACACCTGTCCACCCCATACAATCAGTAAGAATCCAACTACTAACATGGCCAAGACCAAAGAGCTGTCCAAAGACACTAGAGACAAAATTGTACACCTCCACAAGGCTGGAAAGGGCTACGGGGAAATTGCCAAGCAGCTTGGTGAAAAAAGGTCCACTGTTGGAGCAATCATTAGAAAATGGAAGAAGCTAAACATGACTGTCAATCTCCCTCGGACCGGGGCTCCATGCAAGATCTCACCTCGTGGGGTCTCAATGATCCTAAGAAAGGTGAGAAATCAGGCCAGAACTACACGGGAGGAGCCGGTCAATGACCTGAAAAGAGCTGGGACCACCGTTTCCAAGGTTACTGTTGGTAATACACTAAGACGTCATGGTTTGAAATCACGCATGGCACGGAAGGTTCCCCTGCTTAAACCAGCACATGTCAAGGCCCGTCTTCAGTTTGCCAATGACCATTTGGATGATCCAGAGGAGTCATGGGAGAAAGTCATGTGGTCAGATGAGACCAAATAGAACTTTTTGGTCATAATTCCACTAACCGTGTTTGGAGGAAGAAGAATGATGAGTACCATCCCAAGAACAGCATCCCTACTGTGAAGCATGGGGGTGGTAGCATCATGCTTTGGGGGTGTTTTTCTGCACATGGGACAGGGCGACTGCACTGTATTAAGGAGAGGATGACCGGGGCCATGTATTGCATCCTCAGTTAGAGCATTGAAGATGGGTCGAGGCCGGGTCTTCCAACATGACAATGACCCGAAGCACACAGCCAGGATAACCAAGGAGTGGCTCTGTAAGAAGCATATCAAGGTTCTGGCGTGGCCTAGCCAGTCTCCAGACCTAAACCCAATAGAGAATCTTTGGAGGGAGCTCAAACTCCGTGTTTCTCAGCGACAGCCCAGAAACCTGACTGATCTAGAGAAGATCTGTGTGGAGGAGTGGGCCAAAATCCCTCCTGCAGTGCAAACCTGCTGAAAAACTACAGGAAACGTTTGACCAAACAAAGGCTACTGTACCAAATATTAACATTGATTTTCTCAGGTGTTCAAATACTTATTTTCCTCACGGTATCACTCCATTACTCAGTGACCTCCACTGGCTCCCCGGGGCCTCCAGAATCAAATTCAAGTCACTAATGCTGCATACAGAGTGACTACTGGGTCTGCACCATCTACCTAAACTCCATAATACAAACTTACGTTCCTTCTCGGCCGCTACGCTCCTCCAGCGAACGCCGCCTGGCTCTGCCATCCCTTCACACAAAGCAATCCCAGTCCCGGCTGTTCTCATCTGTGACCCCACGATGGTGGAACAAGGTGCAACACGCCATCAGAGCAGGAGCGTCCCTCTCTGACTTCAAGAAGCTCCTGAAAACTCTGCAGAGAACATTTCCTCTGATAACTGCTCTGACCTCTGACATGCACTTCCTGTGCTCTTCTTCTTCTTATGGCTCCTCACAATAATCTTTTTTTGATTGCACTTTTTATTAACTTACTTCCTTCCCTAGGTTTTTACCCCATTGATGTGATATGTACTATGAGCTCTTACTAGTATGTGTTGTCAGTTGTAGATCTGTAGTTGATGCTTGTATGTTGTTCCTCAAATGTAAGTCGCTTTGGATAAAAGCGTCTGCCACATGAGGAAATGTAAATGTAGAAAAGACACCTTTTGTGCTGTTGTCAGCCACCGTAGCTGTCCTGCGCTCTTTGAAAGGTTAGGGGGCAGTGGTAGACTGGACAGATGTTTGCAATTCACAACCCTCACCACTAGAAGCCACTGATTCTTCCACACTGAACCTTTAAACGTGTAGTTTTCAGCGGCCTCTAGTGGTGAGGTTTCAGATTGCAACCAACCAACACAACACGCTGGAAACTCAGGTAAACTACCAAGCAGTGGGAGTGTCTTATCAGCTGCAGGTTGGACTAATCCATGCTCGTTACATGATAACGGTACATTTTCATTAATATAAAAGTGATTAATTCATTAAAAACAATACTCTTAAATGGATTTTACATCTTAAAAACCCCAAATTCAATGTAATAATCCAATTAATAAACTTCAAACATAGGACAACCCCTTGAATTTGTGACGTTTTATTACAGGAATGATGGAAAACTACCAAAGCAAGACAGAATGAAGTTAACTGGTATCAGATTGGCGTCTTCTGAGAACATGTTAAAAAAACACTCAGGTTGAATTAAAACTGCAGATTTTATTCAGTTTTAGTTAAAAGGAAGCTGAAGAGCTGCAGAAACAGGTTCATCTAAATAAAGAGAGTTCACAGAGAAATCTATCGTACCGACAAGGAAAAAGCCGAAAATACACATCAAAACTAATCTGACTGTTTGAAATGCTAAAAACAGGAGCTCAGGGTTAAACCTCATAGTGCAAATAAAAGATGCTCGTGGAGACAAACTACATTTGGCACCTCGACTCAACTCAGACACGAAAAACTAAAACACAGCAAAGATCTGCTTCTCTGAAGGTGCAGCAGGTTTTCAGTTCTTTCTTGTACTGAAGACTAATCTAACTCCGGGCACCGGATGTGGTCGGTGGTTCTGCAGACGTGGAGCCAACAGGAAGCTCAGACGCTTGTTATCCTGAGACAATCCTGATCGCCCGAACAGCTGATGCTCAGAGTTAGTCCAAGATATTTAAGTTGTGGTTTTAAGAAAGAACAGGCAAACCTGCAAATACTGAAGCTTACTGAAATCAAACGCACGAAATGTTCGAGGCAACGCACAGTTCAAATACACAAACCCGTCTGCGTGGTCCCAGCCGCCAGTTTGAAACGAGACGTGTTCATGTCGTGGGATGGTCGAGACGGGAAAGACGCAAATGATCGGAGTTGAGAGTAAAAGCTGAAAACACTATGTTCATTTAATATTAGTTCAATCACGCCGAACAAAAGGAACCTGATGTCCATGTTTGTTTTTCTTCAGGCACTTCTGTTTTTGTAATGCTGCGTTCGCGTCATTTAAATCACAATTAAGAGCCGCCGGGGGGGGGGGAGCATTCCTGTCACCCTCCGAGTCCAGATATCTTTCTGACGACCACATTAACACCAATTCAATCCATTCGGCTCGTGAGCGTTTGTTTGTATAAATGAACAAACAACAACAAAGGAAGCTAATTTAGTTTGTTAATCTGGTGTAGCTACGAGGTTAGCATCAGGGCTAACCACCTTGGAATAACATGTGAACGCTGGCAGCTCAGAGTAAGTGTTGGTTTCCTGACATTGCATGAATGCAGCTGAAAGTCGGATGTATTGAAGTTTCCCAGTCGTGGGGCCAAGTTGGATGGATGTTGGGAAACGTTTGTGGGAAACTCGTACGTACGGTATCGTGGATTAATGCTGCAGAACAAACGGCCAAATCTTATTATTATTATTATCTTCTGATCCTGTAGGACGTCAGCAGAGTTGGAACAAAACCCTCCTTATTCCAACTTGTTAACAGTGCAATCGACTGCAGTAGCACGCTAACATTTACTGTGTAATGTTTATTATTATTATTATTATTAACTGGACTTGGTGCTAAATAATACAGAAGTGTCCAAACAAACATGGCGCCTCACATCAACCTAGTTTAATTACTCACTGAAGTAATTCAACTTAATTTTCCTTGCTCAGTCTACGATGTGCACGCAGCAGGCGGGTAGGAAAGTCACTGCCACGATGGTAGCATAGCTTATATGTGGACGTTTCCAGTAATTAAAATACCTTTTTCAAACACAGAACACACTTTAATAGACATCTGTGGGCTCCACACATTAAAGTGAGAAATGGCAGCTAGTAGCAGTAGCAATGCTAACCCAGAGGTAGTGAAATATCACCCGAGTCCCAGCGGGCAAGAACAAAGTAATGTTGAACCTACAATACAGCGTACAGAATTCCTCCAGTTTGCCTGCTAAATATAAATACAGGGCTTTGCTGATCGTGCTAGCTAGCTAGCTAGTGAGCGCTATGACGAGGAAGCTAGCAAACGAACCCACCTGTGAATCCGCTAACCAGTTAATTAGCTTAAACTCGCCTGCAAGCAAATTTTTCAGCCGTTTAGTACAAGATTTTGTCTTTTGAGCAGGTAGGCGTGGTCCTAGCTCGGTATTTCATCTTTAGACAGTTGGACCCTGGTTTCAGAACCAGAACAGTAGCTTTAATAATCACCACGTACCGGGCGTTCCTGTTATTTGGATTCATCTGACTGAGACTGCGAATGTTTCAACCTAATTTTGTGTTAATCTCATAAAGAAAAGAAAGAAATTTCACTTTGACAAACCACCTGTGACGGGTTTTATTTCACGTCACGCTCGTGACACCAGCGTTAAGGACGAATGCCGTGTCACGGTTTCAGACTTCACACTAATCCTTCAGGCACACTGAGAAAAGTCCGTCTGGAGATTCGTCTATTTTTAGACCTTGCTCAGGTCGAGTTTGGCGATGTACGGCGAGCGGAAGGAACCCAGGTACAGACTCCCCGCATACTCGTGGACCTCGCTGATGTATGCCGCCACCAGGCCGTTGGGGTCGTGGAAGCTCCGAGTGCAGATGCCGCCGTCATGGAGCTCCGCCACCAGGCTGTACCGAGGGACGAACTTCATCATCACCTCCTGGCTGAAGAGCTGGAGAGCAGTGAGGACAAGAAGGGAGGAGGGAAGGAAAGAGTTATGGAGGGTGATGTGGACACCCGGGAGTCATAACGTCTCAATAAGGACATTTGTCTCTATGTGGACACCCGGGAGTCATAACGTCTCAATAAGGACATTTGTCTCTATGTGGACACCCGGGAGTCATAACGTCTCAATAAGGACATTTGTCTCTATGTGGACACACGGGAGTCATAGCGTCTCAATGAGGATGTTCGTCTCTACGTGGACACACGGGAGTCATAGCGTCTCAATGAGGATGTTCGTCTCTACGTGGACACCAAAGTCATAGCTTCTCAATGAGGACATTCGTCTCTATGTGGACATCCTGGAGTCATAGCGTCTCAATAAGGACATTCGCCTCTATGTGGACACCCGGGAGTCATAGCGTCTCAATAAGGACATTCGTCTCTACGTGGATCCTCTGGAGTCATAGCGTCTCAATGAGGACATTCGTCTCTACGTGGACACACGGGAGTCATAGCGTCTCAATGAGGATGTTCGTCTCTACGTGGACACCCAAGTCATAGCTTCTCAATGAGGACATTCGTCTCTATGTGGACATCCTGGAGTCATAGCGTCTCAATAAGGACATTCGCCTCTACGTGGACACCCGGGAGTCATAGCGTCTCAATAAGGACATTCGTCTCTACGTGGATCCTCTGGAGTCATAGCGTCTCAATGAGGACATTCGTATCTACGTGGACACCCGAGAGTCATAGCGTCTCAATGAGGACATTCGTCTCTACGTGGACACCTGAGAGTCATAGCGTCTCAATGAGGACATTCGTCTCTACGTGGACACCCGTGAGTCATAGCGTCTCGATAAGGACATTCGTCTCTACGTGGACCCCCTGGAGTCATAGCGTCTCAATGAGGACATTCATCTCTACATGGACACCCGTGAGTCATAGCGTCTCGATAAGGACATTCGTCTCTACGTGGACCCCCTGGAGTCATAGCATCTCAGTGAGGACATTCGTCTCTACGTGGACCCCCTGGAGTCATAGCGTCTCAATGAGGACATTTGTCTCTACATGGACACCCAGGGGTTCGTTACGGCCTCTGCAAGCACACCTGCGAATCATTATCATCTCTATAATGTTGTATATGTTCGTCGCCTGAGTGTCGACCTGGAAACCTTCAAGTCGTTATTCTCTGTACAGGGACGCGAGTCGTTACGGTCACTACGTGGACACATGCGCACCGTTATTGTCTGTATAAAGACAACTTGGCGTCCATGGACAATTGTGAGTCACTATACATGCACATATGATCCACACTGATCAGCGTCCTCAACCTCCCTCAACCTTTTTCTTATTTCTGAAAGTTTCCATGAGGTTCCAGAAAGTCCAGCTGGAGGCATGGACCTGATCGCTCTTGAAGACCTTTACCTTGAAGATGAGCTTCTTGATCCAGGGTCTCTGGGACAGGAAGTCCAGCATGGAAAAGCCGGGGTTTGGCCGCACAGCAGACATGGCCACCCAGTAACCTCCACTCGAACTGGGACGGATGTTGTCGGGGAAACCGGGCAGATTGTCCATGAACGTGTCCATCCCACCTTTATTTAGCCCGGCAACATGGACCCTCAACCAGAAAGACACAGTTTACTTATACAAGCTGTACGCTCACTACTTTACACTGTTATACAAGCTGCACGCTCACTACTTTACACTGTTATACAAGCTGCACGCTCACTACTTTACACTGTTATACAAGCTGCACGCTCGCTACTTTACACTGTTATACGAGCTGCACGCTCGCTACTTTACACTGTTATACGAGCTGCACGCTCGCTACTTTACACTGTTATACGAGCTGCACGCTCGCTACTTTACACTGTTATACAAGCTGCACGCTCACTACTTTACACTGTTATACGAGCTGCACGCTCACTACTTTACACTGTTATACAAGCTGCACGCTCACTACTTTACACTGTTATACAAGCTGCACGCTCGCTACTTTACACTGTTATACAAGCTGCACGCTCACTACTTTACACTGTTATACAAGCTGCACGCTCACTACTTTACACTGTTATACAAGCTGTACGCTCACTACTGCTACACAAGCTGCACGCTCACTACTTTACACTGTTATACAAGCTGCACGCTCATAACTGCTACACTGTTATACAAGCTGCACGCTCACTACTGCAACACAAGCTGTACTCTCGCTACTTTACACTGTTATACAAGCTGCACGCTCACTACTGCTACACAAGCTGCACGCTCACTACTTTACACTGTTATACAAGCTGCACGCTCATAACTGCTACACTGTTATACAAGCTGCACGCTCACTACTGCTACACAAGCTGCACGCTCACTACTTTACACTGTTATACAAGCTGTACGCTCACTACTTTACACTGTTATACAAGCTGCACGCTCACTACTTTACACTGTTATACAAGCTGCACGCTCACTACTGCTACACAAGCTGCACGCTCAGTGCTTTACACTGTTATACAAGCTGTACGCTCAGTGCTTTACATTGTAGCAAAGCGTCATTTCTTCAGTGATATAATCAGATATAATCACATATTTACTAAAATGTGAGGGGTGGACTCACTTCGGGAGATACTGTACACGCAGTAGAACAAACAAATACATTAATAAGACACATATCATTTCACAGCTGTAATAATATAACATGTGTCTTCATAGGTGAATTTATTTTATTGGTTATTGGTTTTATTGATCTGTTGTTGATTAATTAACAACAGATCTTGTATAGTATCAATCGTTGTAATTGATTGATTGTTGACAAATACTGTACTTAAATAAATTTTAAACAACTACATTAGAGTGCGCTATAAACTATTTATTACATGTTTACACACTGAAAGCAGATGCTAAAGAGGTCGGGGTTAAAATGTGTTTTAGCAGTTGTTATATCTTTTTTACATGGACAGAATTACAGGGTGACTTCAGCTGCAGTCTGTCTCCATCACAGCAGGAAGGACGAAAATAAACCAACAGGTCGACAACACCTCCCACTGCAACCACACGTACACAGCGGCAGCTTGTTCCCATGGCAACAGAGAGTGCGACCATCACGCACATCCTCAACCATCACAGAGCGTTTCAAAATCTTCGTCGTCTGAGATACACAGAGAATCTGTTCAATCAATATTAATGATTTTTACTCAGGTGTTCTTATGTTCCCTGTTAATCAGCTCGTATTGGATCCTTTTCTTTTTAATTTCATTTATTTATTTTTATTTACTGAAGCACTTTAGAAAGAACTTTTTTTTTCTTTAACTGATTTTAATATTTTAGATGTACTGAATTTAAAATTTAAAAGCTTTTTCTCATGGAACTTTTTATTTAATTGATTATTTTAGTTTAGTTTGTGAAGCTGTTTGTGGTGGAACTTCACACGGCGGATCAGAAACCTGGATCAGGTGTGTTTCCATCAGCGTTGTCCAGCTAACGTTCAGGTTTCTAAAGGATCAGATGTCCACGTGTGCAAACACACGACCGGGAAACCACTCTAACTGATATCTCACTGGTTTGACGGCTGTTTGAAATCCTGCACCGAGACTCACAGGCGGCGCATTAAGGAAAGGAAGGTTTCTTTAGCGCTCGGCTCGAGTCTGAACTCGGCCTGTTTGATAGACAGGCTAACAAAAGACTCGAGCTGACAGTCGCGGAGGCTCAGGTGAGGCGGGTGTGGTACCTGCGTATCCGGGCCATGGTGGTCTCGGCCACCAGCACCGACTCCTCGTCAGGAAGCAGGTGGATCCCGTTTGGAAACCGCAGGTTGTCCATCACCACCGTCAGCTCCCGGCTCTCTGTGTCGTACTCCAACACTCTGAGACAACAGGACAGGTGTGCTTTTATTGTGAAACACAGAAGCGTACGGATCTCAGTCATTACACACACACTGTAATGAAGTGATTAACACATTTATTTGCAATGCGCCGTACCGGCCGTCAGCGGTGGCCTCCATGATCAGGTGCATGTAGTCTCTGCGCTGCCACCTGCTGCTGGAGTCGGTGAAGTACAACTTCTTCCCGTCCTGCGTCACCGCCACGTCGTTGATGAACGACAGCTTCCTGCCGGCGACCACCTGGCCCCCCGACACCAACCGGGTGGCCTCACCTGCAGAGGGCGTGAAGGTGGGACTGTGAGGCGTTGGCCCACGAGGAACTAACTCCAACAGCTCAGGTGTGAATGTTAACGTGCGGTTTGAGGTTACGCTCTCCGTTTTTCATCAGTTTAAACACGCCTCACCTCTGACAGGGATTTAGAAGGTCCATCAGCCGGATCGACCGGACCAGGCGCCGCGCCGGGTGCAGTGATCGCTCAGAGGCGGGACAGGAGCCATGCGGGCCCAGCTTGGACTTAAGGCTGCTGCTAAAGGTCCGGTGTGGACCAAAGGGGACTCGTGTTGAGCAAGAAACAGAAATAAACGTGGTGGACTTAAAGGACAGTGCTGTAGCAGTTAGCGCCTGATGCTAAGCTATTTTTGAGATTATGAAAACGTGTTCATCAGGCTGAGAGGTTCACGTCTCTATAAAAACTTTACAGACGTTACGGTTTGATAAAGATTAGATGAAAAACAGAAGATTCCTCGACACCAGTGGCCCGTGGTCAGAATAATTTCTAATAAATACCATCTGGTTTTGCGTGACACGCTGCCGTGTGAGTTCCCTCCTGCGCGGGACGCTCTGCCGTGTGAGTTCCCTCCTGCGCGGGACGCTCTGCCGTGTGAGTTCCCTCCTGCGCGGGACGCTCTGCCGTGTGAGTTCCCTCCTGCTGATGTCCTGTTTAGTTAAACAGTAACAGATTCTGGAGACTCCCAAACAGCGAGATCAGTCTCTCTGCCAATGAGTTGTGCTGCGTCACGTACAAAAAGTTCAAGACAGTTCAGCTTTGGCGGCGGGCGGGCGTGTGCTGAGGCGAGCTCTTCCCCTCCCTCTAACAGGGACACTGGCTGCTGAACACAGACTGTTTCTGCTGAGACCTGAAAACAGATTCGTATCTGTTGACCTGCTGCTCAGCAGGAGCCTGTTTAGGGCCGTATTACAGAAACTTCCTGTCCTAACTGCGTGGTGACCACAGTTCCTCAGTCAGAGTTCCTTTCCTACGTCAGCAGCAGCCTTTATTATTTTATCATTCTTTTTACCTTCAGTGTTAACTTTCCCGAGCAGAGTTGGGTCGGATCCAAAACAAAGAACGGCTGAACAAACATCACCTGCTGACGGCGTCCAGCTCACCTGTGGTGGGGTTCACCTCGAACAGACCCAGGTAAGCGTCGGCAACGAACAGAGTCCCGTTGGGTCCGACTCTGATCCCCAGCGGCCTCCCGCAGCTGGGCTCCTCATCTCTGGATCCTGCAGGACACACGGCCAGAAAACCTGGATCAGCTACCGTGAGGTTCAGTTCAGGACGGATCGCGGTTAGGTAAAGGTAAAGCGACTCCAAAACAAGCTCGGCCCGCTCAGAACATGAACCCTAACCAGCTGCTTGGAGTCCGGAGGAGCGTGTGGAGGCGGGGCGGGCTGAGCAGGGTTCCTCTGTACTAGGTACTTGTACTTCTACTCATCTCAGATACTTGTACTGTACCACATTTACCAGCTTACAGCTTCAGTTACTTTACAGACTCACATTTTTCCACATGCAGAGTTTAGAAAGTCTGATCACTTCTAAATGAAACTTGTTGACGTCAGTTCACGTGAAAACATTTGGTGGATCACAGAACAACGTTTCTCAGCTGCTACATTCTGCATGTATTTCTTGTGCAGCTTCTCCTCTGAATGTTCGTAATGACTGGGAGGTTTGTTAGTGTCAGAATCTTTACAAGCCAAAGAAGAAAAAGTGAACGAGCTGCAGCAGCAACATCCTGCTTTACGTTCATGAGGAGGAAGAGGAATAACAGTACAGCAGTGCTTTGATGCTCTCCTCAGACACAGAGTGGTGTTATAAATACAGCTGGTGGTGAAATGAGAGCAGCTGTCTGCAGGAGCTCTGTGAGGCAGTTTGATGTCCACACTTTAATCTCTGAGCTCCTCTGTGTGTTGAAACAAGCAGATGATGAAACCGAGTCAGGCCTCAACATGTCGCTGCTTCTAACTGACACTTTGTTCCCTCGCTGGTTGAGAAACGTGTTAAAACTCCAGAGTGAAGCAACCAGAGACAAACAGAGAGGAAGCAAAGGTCAGCAGAGACCGTCTCACTGCTCACGGTGTTCAAACTGAGGGTCACTCCACAGAACGGACCCGGGCGCCCACAGCAGACGCAGGGCCGGTTCACACTGAGCGGTGAATCATTTATGCTGCAGAGTGCCGCCACACTCGCTTCAACTAAACTCTAATCAGTTTAAACTGAAGCTAAACTAACTCCGGTAAACTGAAACCTTTCAGTCAGTCTACATTACATAAAGGTTTAAACTAGACTAGACTTCACTGCACTCAGCCTTGAACCCTGAACCTTAAACTGGTCCTCAGGCTGTCCACGCTGAAGCTGAATCCAGCGAGTCCATTCGCTCCAGGAGGCGCAGAACGTTTGTCGCCCCGTGGTCGGTCTGGATTCTGCTGTGACAGCGTTTACCTGCCGGAGGAGCTCAAAGCAAACTGCTTTTATTAAATCAGCTTCATATTTATATAAACCGGACAGACCTGGACGATGAAGCGAGGAGGTTGAACTACCTGCTGAGTTCAGGAAACGTGTAAGTTTATTCCAGCTGTCGCTGTACTTTACTGTGAGCATGTTAGCGTCGCCCTGATGGATCCATTTTAACAGCTGTCGTCCTGCTGACTCGGCATCAGTTGGATCCCAGCAGGATGTTTCCTTTGGCTTCATCCAGCTGGAGTAACCGCAGGCCGGGAACGCTCGCCAGCTGTCCGGCAGTTTGAAAGTCGCGTTGCGTGTGAACGCAGCTTTAGTCTTTCTTACCACATGGCGGTTCTCCAAGTCTCGTCACCGTGTGAATTCTGCGACCAGTCAGCTTCACGATCTTCCCGTCAGCTGTTCCGGCGAACAAAACATCTGCAGACAGAAGAGAAAAACATCCGTCAGCTGTCAGGTCCTCCTCATCCAACTTTATTTCACAAGCACATCTAGGAACCACCAGGCTGCCCTCAATCCACAGATCAGCAGTGTAGGCTGGAGCTCGTCCACGAAAGGCTTTAAAAACAACAGAAGCTTAAAATCAATCCTAGAATGAACTGGGAGCCAGTGAAGGGAGGCAAGAACCGCTTATGAGTCCCAGTAAGGAGACGAGCGGCAGCTGTTGGCGGCCCGGCCAACGCCTACATACAGAGCAGAGCGATCAAACGAGAAAAGAAGTGGCCCGAGAATCGAACCCTGGGGAACTCCACACGGGGGACCCAGAAGGTGAAACAGAGCTACCAACACCTCCCCCTCATGTTCTTTGTGACCTCGTGTAGGTCTTGAAATCTAAATGTGGAAACTGGACTTTCAGCTCCACGTGGACCCCTTTCACAGGGAGGTCAGCGTGACCCAGTCCGGAGCAGGACCATGACCTCTGACCTTAGTGATTGCAAACCGAGGGCGTCTGATGAAACGGGCTGGAGTGTTTCTTTTCCGCCTGTCGCTCCTTTCACATGTTAAACAAAACCAGACTAAAGGTCACACTGACCTCCGATGTTGACGATGGACTCTGGTCCGAGGATCTGGTCCTCAAACAGTCTCTCGGCCTCTCGCAGCTTCAGGTTTGGCTCCCAGCAGCCCTTCATCGCCGGGGGCTCCTTCAGACTGCACGATACAAAACACCCAGCAGGAAACTCATGAGAGACGTTGGGAAGGAAACTGGACTTTACTCATTTAGTAAAAATACATCTGTTTTAAAAAGTCTCTAAATCTTTTTTTCTTTGAGACGTTACTCGTTTTTTAATCAAAATAATGAAAATTAAAAATCACAATCCTGCTTCTTACTCTCACGACGTTTGTTTTCTCTTAACATATCTGACTTTACTTTAAAAACTTTATCCTCAAACTGAAACAAGTTGATTTGTGTTTGAGAAACCTGACTTCAATCCTGCTGACCCTGTTGTTCAGGACTGGGGCTGGGCACTGAGAACCGGTTCCAAGCTGGAACCGCTAGAAGCTTCCAGGAAGCGTGGAGTCGTTTGGACTAAAAAAGAGGACGCAGCAGCAGAATGCAGCATAAGGAGGTTTGACGAAGCGTCTCCTTCAACCCGAACCAGAACCGAGGGCCCATAAGGACCAGATCCATGAGTTTAATCTGAATCTATGAAATCTAAACAATAAACAACCATCCTTTAACTGGAAACCTGCAGCAGCTGTCGACCTGCAGAGGCCGAAGCTTCTCTCTTTGCATGCATAAGGATTCATGTCATGTGACAGAGGCTGCGTCATGTGACCTGCTGTCATTTGGTCTCGGTCTGTGGTTTGTCGTCCCTTCAGTCGGTCTCTTGGTGTCTCCGTAGCTGCTTTAAAGGTTGTTTGTTCAGGACTGAGAATCCTGAATAACTCACACCGACGCTTCCTTTAGTTGGGAATTGTTAGCTGGAAATGTGGGAACGTGTTTGTTGTTGTGAGTTTGGGTTCTAACGTTACAGGGATCTGAGTTTCTCAGCTGATCCTGGTCCCGGACGAAACGATGGACTAACCTGAGGAACACCAGAACAACAGAATGTGAAGCTGCGGCTCACCTTTAAACTGCGCACACTAATCATCTCTTAATCATCCTGAACATCTTTTGCATTTTAATTAGTAGTGTTATCTACATGTATATTTCTATATTTATGTTCACGTGTTCTCTACAGGCAAACTGCTCGAATGTGAAAATGAATATTTCAATAAACCCGTTCCCTCCAGGAGGCCTTGGACTGTAAATAAGAATCTGCTGTTGGTAAAATACAGGTTTCATTTCCATTAATAATAATAAAAGATGTTGAATAAGAAACAGGTGAGCGAGCGGCTGGCTCACCTGAAGGCTTCGGGGTGGATGGGAGACTCCAGGATGAGGACGATGACCAGGAGAGGAAGAAGCACGAAGCCGCCCAGAGTCAGCAGAGTCACCTGGAACACCTTCCCGCTGTAGGTTCTGCAGGAGGAACCAACCGCAGGGGACACGGTCAAGACCTGCAGCCGTTCTCAGGGTTCTACCCTCGGCCCTCTCATCTTTCACTATTCACAGTCTAAGCCCCGCCCCTCCCGCCCCATGTGGCCATATTTCAGAAAAAGCATGGAGTACAGAGCGCCTAAGCCCCGCCCCTTCCAGTGGACCACCATGGGCCTTACTTTGGACAAAATATGTACGGTAATCAACGGCAAGAGACAACTAATGTTTAGATCCCGTTTGAATCACACACACGATGTTTGTTAATTTAAAACATTTCAAAGTCAAGAAAGTCGCAGTTTGATGTAAAACTGTTGAAGAGTAAGACTGAAAATACAGAAATACAAAGAGCACAAACCCAAAAGTCCCGTATGTGACGTCGTAACTGTTTCTGTCAATGACTGAAGCTAAAGTCACTGAAGCTAATCAAGCTAACGTTACTGAGGCTAATGTCACAGAAGCTAACGTTACTGAAGCTAATGAAGCTAACGTTACTGAAGCTAATGAAGCTAATGTTACTGAAAGTACTGAAGCTACTGAAGCTGACGTTACTGAAGCTAATGTTACTGAAAGTACTGAAGCTACTGAAGCTAACGTTACTGAAAGTACTGAAGCTACTGAAGCTAACGTTACTGAAGCTAATGTTACTGAAAGTACTGAAGCTACTGAAGCTAACGTTACTGAAGCTAATGTTACTGAAAGTACTGAAGCTAACGTTACTGAAGCTAATGTTACTGAAAGTACTGAAGCTGACGTTACTGAAGCTAATGTTACTGAAAGTACTGAAGCTACTGAAGCTAACGTTACTGAAGCTAATGTTACTGAAAGTACTGAAGCTACTGAAGCTAACGTTACTGAAGCTAATGTTACTGAAAGTACTGAAGCTGACGTTACTGAAGCTAATGTTACTGAAAGTACTGAAGCTACTGAAGCTAACGTTACTGAAGCTAATGTTACTGAAAGTACTGAAGCTTACGTTACTGAAACTACTGAAGCTAACGTTACTGAAGCTAATGTTACTGAAAGTACTGAAGCTGACGTTACTGAAGCTAATGAAGCTAACGTTACTGAAGCAAATGTCACTGAAGCTAATGTTACTGAAAGTACTGAAGCTACTGAAGCTAACGTTACTGAAGCTAATGTTACTGAAAGTACTGAAGCTGACGTTACTGAAGCTAATGAAGCTAACGTTACTGAAGCTAATGTCACAGAAGCTAATGTTACTGAAGCTATTGAAGCTAACGTTACTGAAAGTACTGAAGCTAATGTTACTGAAAGTACTGAAAGTACTGAAGCTGACGTTACTGAAGCAAATGTCACTGAAGCTAATGTTACTGAAAGTACTGAAGCTAATGTTACTGAAAGTACTGAAGCTAATGTTACTGAAAGTACTGAAGCTAATGTTACTGAAAGTACTGAAAGTACTGAAGCTGACGTTACTGAAGCAAATGTCACTGAAGCTAATGTTACTGAAAGTACTGAAGCTAATGTTACTGAAAGTACTGAAGCTAATGTTACTGAAAGTACTGAAGCTACTGAAGCTAACGTTACTGAAAGTACTGAAGCTACTGAAGCTGACGTTACTGAAGCTAATGTCACTGAAAGTACTGAAGCTGACGTTACTGAAGCTAATGTTACTGAAAGTACTGAAGCTACTGAAGCTAACGTTACTGAAGCTAATGTCACTGAAAGTACTGAAGCTGACGTTACTGAAGCAAATGTCACTGAAGCTAATGTTACTGAAAGTACTGAAGCTAATGTCACTGAAGCTAATGTTACTGAAAGTACTGAAGCTGACGTTACTGAAGCTAGGCTGTTTCTCAATCACGAGTTCACCAAGTTCGGCTCGGTAGCACAAACTCCCAGGAACGGGAGCACGCAGTCCGTCATTCAGCAATTGGAACAGCAGTGGACTCGATGACGGCCGGACCTGTTAGCGGGCGGGACCTCACATCTCCGAGAACGTCGTATCAATTTTTCAAATCCGTCTTGAGAAATCGTTACTGAAGCTACTGAAGCTAACTTCACTGAAGCTAACGTTACTCAAGCTACTGAAGCTAACTTCACTGAAGCTAACGTTACTCAAGCTACTGAAGCTAACTTCACTGAAGCTAAAGTTACTGAAGCCAACATCAAAGAAGTGACATGTGAGGATGATGTGATAAAAGGACCGACAGTCGTTGGATTAAACTCATCAGGTGAAATATATTTCTGCGTGGAACATAGCTACGTTATCTAGCTAGTAGCAAGAAAGCAATGAACGTTAGCTTAGCATTACCGCGCTAACATGTTGGTGAAGTATATTGTGCAAGATGAGAGATGTAGTTCAAAACTACATGTAACTACTGTTTTACAACAAACTACAACTTTCTTGACAGACAAAATTATTTTTTAAACTGACAAACATCATGTGTGATTCAGAGCTCAGTTCAAACAGGATCAAAAAATAAATAGTCTGTCGCTGTTGACTACCGTACATATTTCTTCTGAAAAAAGGTCCCATGGGCAGGAAGTGGAAGCGACTTAGGCTCTGTATGTGGTCAGGACCCACCAACCTGAGTTTTGTCCCCCCTAAACTATAATTAAAAACACGCAGTGTATTGTAAATAATATAATGATATATCTGTGGATAAGACACATGTCTTTGGTGTGAGAGACCTGGGTTCGAATCCACTGTGAGACACCACTGTGTCCCTGAGCAGGACACTTAACCCCTCGTTGCTCCAGAGGCGTGCGACCTCTGATATATATAGCAGCTGTAAGTCACTTTAGATAAAAAGCGTCAGCTAAATGAATAAATGCGTAAGTGTAAAAACACATGTGCTTTAAGTTCAGAAACATGTTGACTCCGCCCTCCTCACAGTGGTTTGGTCCACTTTTATTGTTCCCCCTTATGTCTATGGCCCCCCCAACGGTTTTTGTTATTTACGGCCATGGCAGTGATATAATAATGATTATTAACGATCAGGTTTACAATCAAGTGTTTCTTTCTGTCACGGTCAGATCAATAATACATTCATTTACACTTTAATAAATGATCTCACGTGAATAACATGAAATGAAAACATGTGACTGCAGCTACTGAGCTCTGCTAAGCTACCTTTATGCTAAGCTAGCAGCTGTTTTTCCTGGCTAACACTAGCGCTAGTTTAAGCTAAGCTAGCCCTCTTACTTCCTCCAGATGAATTATTGATACATCAGCTGTCAATCACTCCACTGATTAATGACGTCAGCAGATCGATACCCTGACCCCCCTTCAGCTGATGTACCTCCTGATCAGGCAGCTGCTGCCTCAGCTCAGGTGTTTGTGCTGTGCCGGTCCAGGTTCCGAGTCTTACCCGGATCCCTTGTATCGGTTCTCCGGCAGCTCGTCCGTGATGACCTGCGGTCTGTGGACCCGCCGGAACCGGAGCCCCTCCGTCTCATTCATGCTGGACTCGGACGCTGAACGCGGATCGGATCGGATCAGTTGTTGGTCCGGAGCTGGAACGGCTCGCTGTGGTGGTTTGACCCGGGTTACAGGGGGAGTGAACCGGGACGGAAGAGCCACAGCCTACTGACGACGGCTTCCGGTCTGACACTTCACAATAAAACACCACCGCCTCGTCATCCGTTTCGGATTTTCAAAGTAAAAAAAACTAAACAGCTTGAAGAGAAAACTTAAAAATATCCAATATACACATATAAAAATACTAAGGAAAATCTAAAAGTACAAAACCAGTAACATTTAATAAGCGATTACTAAAATTATAGAAAGCAAAACAAACAAATTCTTAAACTAATATAGAAACATAATAAATACAAAAATAAATATTCCATCAGAAGGAAGCAAATATTAAAAATATGACTTACAGAGGTCACACACATTCACAGATCTGCTTCATTTTAAACATTAAATCCTTTTGTATGTGTGTTAAAGGTTCAGGGAGGAAGAAGCGCTGTACACATGATTTATTCATAATTTACTTTCCATGCTGGATATGAACTCATGTACGTTTTCTTTTTGGGGTAAATATATGAAACAAACTGTAGCAGTGTGTTATTAAAGGACAAGATTATGATTATTAATGAGCAGTGGAGAACGGGCAGGATGAAATTACTTTTCAGACATGTTCATTTATTTTTTACCGTTTTCATTCACTCATTCATCTACTCATTAGGTGCTGCAGCTGTTTATTTTCCTGTAAGAAAAGAAAAAACACAACAAACAATGAATTTATTTCTTTCTGTTTTTACAGACTTCTGATCAGTTAGTTGACTGGAGGAATGAACCGGGACAGGAATGAACCGGGACAGGAAGTCCCCGCTGCCTCTCACAAGATTTAAACTCCTACAAAATAAAAGTTATAACTTAAAGTTTGTCTCAAAGGAAACGTTTCCAGGACGATGTGGACCGAAGGAACTCCGCTGCTTCCCCGCTGACTGACTCAAACAGAGCCCGGCTAATAAATACAGTCAGGTCTGTCCGGGGGCCAGTTGAAGTTCTGGTCCGACCCACCAGAGGACCCACAGCTCGGAGGGTTTCCTCCCTCTTCTTCTGCCGGACCTTCAGAACCGGCTGACTTTTGATTAAATCATTAACTCGTTCAAACCAAACCAACCTAACACGAGAACTGTTCTCAGAACCCGGACCCGGACTCACGTCAGCTCTGATCCGCGTGGGACACCTTGTCCCGCGCGTCCTGTTCCCGGCGTGCCGGCGGAGGCGCACCTGTGCTGGCGCAGGCTGCGGGTGGAGGAGAAGCGGCGGCTGCAGGCGGAGCAGCTGAAGGCCTTGTGTCCCGTGTGCACCTGCAGGTGAGTCTTCAGGTTGCTGTTCTGGCTGAACTTCCTCCCGCAGACGCCGCACTCAAACGGCTTCTCTCCGCTGTGGACGCGTTTGTGTCTGACGAGGTTCTGCGACACGCTGAAGCTCTTCCCGCAGACCTCGCACACGTACGGCTTCTCGCCGCTGTGCGTGCGCTCGTGCAGCTTGGCGCTCGCCTGCGTGGAGAAGGTCTTCTGACACCGAGCGCAGCTGAAGGGCTTCCCCTCCGAGTGGCTGCGGCGGTGCATCTTCAGGTAGCTCTGCGAGCTGTAGCCGCGCCCGCACACGTCGCGGGAGAACGGCTTGGCGCCGGCGTGCAGCCGCAGGTGAGTCTTCAGGACCTGGGCGCTGGTGAAGCTCTTCCCGCACTCCTCGCAGGTGTGCGCCCTCTGCCCGCCGTGGGCCAGCCGGTGGCGCTTCAGCGACGCGGACGAGGAGAAGTTTTTTCCGCACTCGCTGCAGCCGTGCGGTTTGATGCCGGCGTGGCTGCGCTCGTGCACCTGCAGGGCGCTGCGCTGCCTGAAGCCCTTCCCGCAGGCGTTGCAGATGAACGCCCACTCGCCGCTGTGCACGGTGCGGTGCACCTTCAGGTGTGCGGCCTGCGTGAAGCCGCGGCCGCACACGTCGCAGCTGAACGCGCGGCGGCCGGAGTGGACGAGCCGGTGGCGGCGCAGGTTGGCCGACACGCTGAAGCTCTTCCCGCAGGTGTCGCAGCTGAACGCCTTCTCGCCGGTGTGGACGCGGCGGTGGACCGTCAGGCTGCTCCTGCTGGAGAAGCTGTTCCCGCACTGCTCGCAGGTGTGCGGCCGCTCGCCCGTGTGCGTCCTCAGGTGAGCTCTGAGGCCGCTCTGCTGGCTGAACGCCTTCCTGCAGACGCTGCAGGTGAACGGGCGCAGCCCTCGGTGGACGGTCAGCTGGTGGACGTGGACGCTGCGGCGCGTGGTGAAGCCTTTCTGACAGGTGGGGCATTTGAAGGGTTTGTCCTGCAGGTGGACCCTCTGGTGTGCGGACAGGTAGCTGCGTCTGCCGAACTCCTTCCCGCACTCCGCGCACCTGAACTTCTCCTCTCGTCTCCGGCAGGTCAGTCTGTGCTCTCGGAGGCAGCACCTCGCCGCCAGCGTCTCGCCGCAGGCCGAACACGCGTGCGTCCGGCCAGACGTCTGGTGCGTCCGGAGGTGGCTGCGGGTGCCGAACACCTTCCCGCAGTGAGCGCAGCTGCGCGGCCGCCGCTCGCCGTGCACGGTGAGCAGGCGGACTCTGACGCTGCCGCTCAGGTCGGTCCGTCCGGAGAAGCTGCTGCAGCTGAAGGTCGGGCTGCCGTCCGCCGGAGGAGTCCGCTCCGATTGGCCGGTTTCAGCTGTAGGAGCGTCTCCTTCAGGGGGGGCGGAGTCCCGCTGCCGTCCTCTCAGCTGCTCCTCCAGCAGCCTCCTGAGCTCCTGCAGCAGAGCCTCACAGAGCGTCCTGAGTCCGGCCAGCAGCTGCTCCGGATCAGGCTGACAGAGGAGACACAGACGTAAATGAACCGCTGGCAGGAACAACGTTAAAATACTGCGGCGTCCGGCCGAGAGACGATAATAAGTTTCATCATTCTGGAAAGTTCTCAGGATCAGATGTTTATCAGCGCAGGTTAAACTTTCTGCTCAGAACAAACAGAGGATCAGTAAACTGATCTGAAGCAGGACCTTCAGGACCAGGTCTGTTTCATTCTCAGAGAAACATTAAGTGCTGATTCGTTCATGATTCAAATGAATTAAATCAAACATCATTCAGCAGTGAGGCAGAATAAGGCAGTGAGAAGGTGAAACTAGTTCTAAACTGTAGTCCTGCAGACCCCCCTCTGAGTCTCTCACAGGTCTGTAGTCCTGCAGACCCCCCTCTGAGTCTCTCACAGGTCTGTAGTCCTGCAGACCCCCCTCTGAGTCTCTGACGGGTCTGTAGTCCTGCAGAGTCTAAACATTAATAAATAAATAAAGGAGCAGCTGACCTCTGAGCCTCCTGCAGACCCCCCTCTGAGTCTCTGACAGGTCTGTAGTCCTGCAGACCCCCCTCTGAGTCTCTGACAGGTCTGTAGTCCTGCAGACCCTCCTCTGAGTCTCTGACAGGTCTGTAGTCCTGCAGACCCCCTCTGAGTCTCTGACAGGTCTGTAGTCCTGCAGACCCCCCTCTGAGTCTCTCACAGGTCTCTGTCTGTAGTCCTGCAGACCCTCCTCTGAGTCTCTCACAGGTCTCTGTCTGTAGTCCTGCAGACCCCCTCTGAGTCTCTCACAGGTCTGTAGTCCTGCAGACCCTCCTCTGAGTCTCTCACAGGTCTCTGTCTGTAGTCCTGCAGACCCCCCTCTGAGTCTCTCACAGGTCTGTAGTCCTGCAGAGTCTAAACATTAATAAATAAATAAAGGAGCAGCTGACCTCTGAGCCTCCTGCAGACCCCCCTCTGAGTCTCTGACGGGTCTGTAGTCCTGCAGACCCCCCTCTGAGTCTCTGACAGGTCTCTGTCTGTAGTCCTGCAGACCCCCCTCTGAGTCTCTGACAGGTCTCTGTCTGTAGTCCTGCAGACCCCCCTCTGAGTCTCTGACAGGTCTCTGTCTGTAGTCCTGCAGACCCCCCTCTGAGTCTCTGACAGGTCTCTGTCTGTAGTCCTGCAGAGTCTAAACATTAATAAATAAATAAAGGAGCAGCTGACCTCTGAGCCTCCTGCAGACCCCCCTCTGAGTCTCTGACAGGTCTGTAGTCCTGCAGACCCCCCTCTGAGTCTCTGACGGGTCTCCGTCAGCACCTTGTCCTTGAACTCCTCCAACATGGCGGACACCAGCGGCTCCAGGCTGAGCGACATGTTTCCGAGTCCCGCAGAGCTGGAAGCTGGATCTGAACTTCTCACAGCTCCCGCTGTTGTTGTCGCCATGCGGCCATTGCTGCTGCTTTGCGACACATCCTGTTCACTGACGGCCGCTGTTACCACAGCAGCAGCGTGTCGGTCGCCCCCTGCTGTCCGGAAGTGCGAACTACAACAACAGAACGCTTCACAATAAAAGCACGCTGTTCATGATCAACAGAAGATGTTAAAGTTGAGATCAGAGGAAAGAAACGCTTCCTCTGATTAAAGCTCTGAGCCTAAAACTACAACCAAGCAAACGAATCCCTTTAACAGCCATTTATAATCCTCTAGACATTCCTGAGAGCACTTTTCAAATTTATTCATAAAGCACAACAAATACACACTGCAGAGACAGTTCTGCTGTGAAAAGGTGAAATAATGCAGAGATCTGGAGCAGAAAGAAGATTTAACCGACCTGTCAGAGACGCAGAGGAAATCAGCTGCTAAAATCATCAATACATTAAACTGAGTATTTAGTTCCTTTCACGACTTTGATGTTCCAAATCTACCTACAAACTGTCTGTGAAATTCATATATTTTATATAAATAGATAGCAAAAAGCCGAACAAACTAAATAAACATTTGTATTCAACATATAAAAAAAAACAACTTTAACAATAAAAATATGACAAAATAAAAAACATGAATAACAAACAAAAGTAAATGTAAATAAATGCTTTTAAAAGTGGCAGAAAATCTAACAAACAAAATAAAACCCCTAAAGGCAGATTTATGATTTGTGATGTTGGCCTATAAAAATAACCTTTAGCATTTTAAAATAAATGTATTTAAATTCATCTCAATTCAGTTGATGTTCAGGTTGATTTCTAGATTTTATTTCTGAATACAAAACATAAATAAAACATAAATATATATATAGTCCTCTCTGAATGTTCAAGAAGTCTTTTTGTTTGTACAACTGTTTTGACCTTTGTGTTGTTCGAAGCTTTATTAATATTAAAAACAGACAGACAGAGTTCAGGTTCAGTAGTGAGAGTTTATTTCTGCACGTTCAACACACAAGAATCATTAACTGTCAATAAATCAGCTGAAATCAGCTAAATAAATCTGATCTGAAGTCAGAAATCAGACCTGATCTAATTGATCTAAATCTCATTTAATTTAATTAAAACTGGAGTTTAGTCTCTAAAACTAAAACGTGATGAAACCTTTTTAAAAACTTGAAACACACAGAAGCGCTCGACTGCCCTGTGAGGTCGTTCAGATCCAAGATGGCCGCTGCACAGGAACACCTGACAGGTGGAACATGATGTCACCTGAGGACCAATAAATGAGCTGCGTCACGTTCCTGAAAACAAACAACAAACCTGGATCTCACCGGTCTCCTCCACCAGGTGGCTGCTGCAGCAGGTAAATGTGCTTGTGTCCGATTGGTCAGACTCATCAGGTGGGAGGAGCCCACAGAGGCCCCTCCTTCAGTGTTCGTGTGATAAACTTGAGCGCCGGAGGTGAAGTTCAAATGTTTTATGGTGTTTTTACATGAAGCCTGGTGGGGGACTCAGAGGAGCAGGGGATTGTGGGTAACTGCAGCGAGGTGGGAGGAGCTTCTGAGCACAGTGACCTGAGGAATGCCTGAGGGCCTGCTCGGCCCCGCCCACTTCCTGCCCGTGTTTTAAAAAACGGCGGCGACAGCTCAGACAGGAAGTTCCTACTTCTTCTTCTTCTTCTCCTCGTCTCCTCGTCTCTGCTTCCTGTAGAGCTCATGGGCCGCGATGATCTCCTTGACCACGGACGGATCGTCCAGGGTCGACACATCGCCGAGGTCAGCCGTCGTCTCCATAGCAACCTTCCTAAGGATCCGCCTCATAATCTTCCCGGAGCGAGTCTTCGGCAGTCGCCTCACCACCTGAGAGCAGCAACAGGAAATACTTTTACTACTATTCAGTATGTCCAACGCAGCACGCCTAAAGTACCAGGATGTACTGCATGCACTCTGGCAGTTCTGACCCACAATCCTCTGCAGCATGAGGATGAGTTAGAGGGTAGCAGTATACATACTGCATTAGTACGCACTGAAAACAAACAGTATGTGATCTGGAACACAGCACCTGGCTCCTGATTGGCTGACTCGTGTCTTAATATCAGAGTTAAAGGAAGAAGCACCTGGACACAAGCTGACCTCCTCTTTGTGTGTGTATATTTACATCCATACAATCTACAGTTTCACAACTTACATTAATGACTGTGTGATGTCTCACGCCTGGGCCGAGTTCAGCGCCGACAAATCCTAGCAAAACATTTGTTTTAACATATACTGAACTAAATTATAAAGGCAAAACTTTTGTTTTTGCCCCCATTCATCATGAGCTGAACTCAAAGATCTAAGACTTTCTCTATGAACACAAAAGGCCCATTTCTCTCAAATATTGTTCACAAATCTGTGTTAGTGAGCACTTCTCCTTTGCCGAGATAATCTGTCCACCTCACAGCTGTGGCATATCAAGATGCTGATCAGACAGCATGGGGATTGCACAGGTGAGCCTTGGGCTGGCCACAATAAAAAGCCTTAGGCTGGCCACAATAAAAAGCCTTAGGCTGGTCACAACTGTTGGGCTTCTGTAAATATCATAGAGTTCGGTCTAGACCTGCTCTTTTATGAAAAGCGCTGTGAGATAACTGTTGTTGTGATTTGGCGCTATATAAATAAAATTGAAAAATTGAAATTGAATAAAAAGCCTTAGGCTGGTCACAATAAAAAGCCTTAGGCTGGCCACAATAAAAGCCTTAGGCTGGCCACAATAAAAGGCCTTAGGCTGGCCACAATAAAAAGCCTTAGGCTGGCCACAATAAAAAGCCTTAGGCTGGTCACAATAAAAAGCCTTAGGCTGGCCACCGACGGGGAGTAAACATACCTCGAAGCCCGATGCACAGTGTTTCAAGGAAACATGTTGTTCAACCCGGAAACGTAGCAGTACTGGTAGTACTGGTGCAAAACGTGTTAAGACTGAACTAGGCCCTGCTGTTACTGTTCCAGGTGTGTTGTTGCCACAGAAACCGGCTCACCAGGAAGTGCTCCGGGACGGCATATTTGGCAATCTTTGTGGCGACGAGTTCTCTGAGCTGCTGGAGGATGGCGGGGGCGTCGTCACCAAACTCCTCCTTCAAAACCACGAAGGCAAACGGCACTGAGAGCACAGACACACACACACCTGTTAACTTCACATAACCAGCAAAAGTCAAAGTATAAAAAGGAAAGATCATAATCATAAAAACATTTATACTTTTCACAAAGACATCAAGTTTTCATTTGATTCCCACAGGTGGACACTAACGAATTATGATTACTCACATTACTGTAATTGAGTAGTTTTTTTGTGTACTTGTACTTTTTTAAGCCGTTTTTATAATCTGTAATTTTACTTTTACTTAAGTGTGTTTTGTTTGAAGTGACACTGCTAATGTTGGTTGGCACTAGCATCCTGCCAGTAACTAGTTATTTATGCTAACGCTTATGAAGTCCCTTTAAAATGACCACCTGTTTGAATGTAAACAGGGATATGACGTCACATACAGTCCAGTGTTTCCCATTTTCCCAGCCCAGTGCGGAGTCTAATCCCAGTTTCATAATGAAGAAAAACTTCTCATAATAACATAAAGAGGTCTCTAACAACAACATGCCATTGCTTCAGCAAAGGATCTGTCTAACTAATATCTGGCTTTGTGCCCTCGTCAAAAGACTGTGATTTAATTAAATAAGTATAATAAGTAGGCCTATAAATAAGATATAAGTTAAGTTATTTTAGGAGGTTAAGAAGTAACATTTTCTCTGAGTAAGTTTTAAATGAGCTACGTTTTACTTTTACTTCAGAAGATTTTTATAATAGTAACTTTACTTGTACTTAAGTAAAAATTCATCATTGTAACAGTACTTTTACTTAAGTACAATATTTTAGTACTCTTTCCACCTCTGTTTATTTCATCGTTAAATGTTGTTAAGCAGAGAAAGCTGTATAATTAATCTGTTAACTTTCACAGAGATGAAAGGAACTGTGGGCAGCAGGTCTCCTGACAGACCAGCAGGAGGCAGCAAAGTGCTGCGGGTGAAACTAAGAATCTGTTTTTCACTGAACACATTACACTTATATAAACACACCTCTCTCTCTCTCTGTATGTTATTACATATTCATTTTGTGTGTTGTATTCATTTCAAGTTAAGAATCTTTGTAATGAAAAGTAATGTACATTAGCAGAATAATGAAAACATAACAGTAGATAATTAAATACATTTTAATTTAAAAACATTTTAAAAATGACTAAATGATCATAAATATTGATCTATTTATTTTAAAAAACACAATTTTCCAAACTATCAATTCATGCACTAACCTTACTGAAATATTTTCTCTCTTTTCTTCACATATTTAACTCCAGTGAATGAAATTAAACTCATGATCAGCATAAAGACTTTTCTGCACCAGCAGTCCCTCGTTTCTTCTTTCTTCCCGTCTGCAGCTAGCTTCATTAACAAGACCCGGGTCCCCCACTGACACTCCCCCTTGCAAATGATACGAATGTCTCTGCACATGTAAATACTGTTTCATCTCGTGTCGGGCACAGACCCGGCACGTCGCACATATTTGTTGTTGATTGTTGATCTTTGTTGTATGTTTGTCTGCGTGTAGCACCTCATCACCACAGCAAATTCCTCGTATGTGTAAAACACTACTTGGCAATAAATTCCTTCTGATTCTGATTCTGAGTCATCTCTGTACCTTTACTTTGAAAGAGCCACAAAAAAGTCAGTAAAGTTTTATTTTGGTTTCCTCGTCCTGCTGACCTGATGAACGCCTGACCGCCATTTCCCCATTCAGTCCTGTCCAAAAGTTTTAGGCAGGTGTGGAAAACAAGTATCTGCCTTTGGGCCAATCAGTATCTGCCTGTAGTTTTCAGCACTGAGAAGACCGTTCATTCGACCTAATCCCAAACTTCAAAACCTGCAGTTTCACTTGTTGATCGCATTTCAACCTCCATATGGAATTAATGACCATCAGCACCTGTTTGGTTTAACTGTTCAGTCGTACACCTGATGATAGGCCTACAAAGACTTTGTTGACTGATAAATATAATCTATTAACATGTCTTACATGTACACAGCTGCCTCAAACTCTTGCACAGTACTGTATAAACAGTAGAGAGCAGCAGCAGCAGGGCATGCTGGGAGTTCAGTACCTGTGTTCTAGCTCTCACCTTCTCCCTTGATGTCATGCAGGACTCCGATCACAGCCGTCTCTGGAACAGCTGGATGTTCGTCCTGCAGAACGACACAAAGACCAGCTAATGCTCAGGGTCATGTTCTGTGTTGTCACTTTATGTTTCTGCATCTGTGGCGTCTCACCAGAACGTCCTCGATCTCTGCCGTCCCGAGACGGTGACCGCTCACGTTGATGACGTCGTCCATCCGGCCGGTTATCTGGTAGTAGCCGTCCTCTGACCGGTGCGCTCCGTCTCCAGTGAAGTAACAACCTGGAAGAAACACACCTAACTAACAGGCCGGGATCATGAACCGAAGAGCTGCAGTGCGTTTTGATTTTCACCCACCAGGATACGGTTTGAAATACGCGTCGACGAATCTCTGGTGGTCTCCGTAGATGGTGCGAGCCATCCCAGGCCACGGCTGGCTGATGCACAGAGCGCCGCTGACGGAGTTACCGGAGAGGGGTTCACCCTGATAACACACAGCAGAACATGCAACATACGGGACAGTTGAAAAGATGCTCACATACTACAGGACATACAGGTGGAAGCTAGCTAAGTACAGGATTAGCATGATATAATCACCTGGGTTCATAGACTGATTAACCTACCTCAAAATTAGCAGTTTAAAATTCAGTTATAACATTAAAAAGCTGTTTGCACATTCATACAGGAGTAACATAACACAGTGATATAATGTAATATTGTGAAATATTAATGTTTTTTACTTCTGATACTTGGATAGCCTATATTTGGCTGATACTAAAACTTACTAAGTAGGGTTTAAAAATGCAGGACTTTATCTTATAACTGAACACATTTATCTTGTGGTATTGCTACTTTAATAAAGACTGAAACTACTCTCATGATCCAAGATAAAATGCAAGCCACAACAGAAGTGGTACAAATTCAATCCTGCACAAACTGTCTATTAAACACATTAGGGCCATCTTCATCAGCGCTTATATTGCCGTTGGTGTTAGTTCTGAGAGGATTGGAGTGAAAGTGGAGGATGAAATGTGAAACTGAAGGAGGCCTAATCTAATCTAATCTACACTCAGTAACCAGTGATGATGAAAACCCTCAAACGCCCGCAGATTACAGGGCAATGGGGAAACTAGCGGATAATTAAGTTGGGGGATCTGCGATCATCCCAACCGAGCCTGAAAGTCTGTTAATCAAAGAAAACAGATGCTGCTGGTCCTGTTTTAATTGAAAGATATAACTGTGAAAGAGAGGGGGAGTGGGGGGGGGGGGGGGGGGGGGGGGGGTGTCATTCGAAGGCTCGTTTTATCTCTTACTGCTAAAGGTCAAGTGGAGTTAACAAGAGGGAGGGATTGATGGGAGATCGGATCTGAAGCTCACTGGAGGAGAGCTCAATAGAAACCACTCACTCTGATAGATCCTCGAAGTCATTTAAATCAATCTTAAAAGACACTCTCAGCAACCGAATCTGCATGTTTTCCCATTTCTATTTCAACATTTCAACATAATTTACAATATTATACAAAGGGAATCAAAACGACAACTAAGACACAAACAACCACAGAGAGACTCCAAATGACAACAAAGAGACTCCAAACGACCACAAAGAGACTCCAGACGACCACAAAGAGACTCCAAACGACCACAAAGAGACTCCAGACGACCACAAAGAGGCTCCAAACGACCACAAAGAGACTCCAAATGACCACAAAGAGGCTCCAAACGACCACAAAGAGACTCCAGACGACAACTAAGACATACTAAACAACCACAGACTCAAACGACCACAAAGAGACTCCAAACGACCACAAAGAGACTCCAAACGACCACAAAGAGACACCAAACGACCACAAAGAGGCTCCAAATGACAACAAAGAGACTCCAGACGACAACTAAGACATAATAAACAACCACAGACTCAAACGACCACAAAGAGACTCCAAACGACCACAAAGAGACACAAAACGACCACAAAGAGACACAAAACGACCACAAAGAGGCTCCAAACGACCAAACGACAACAAAGAGACTCCAAATGACCACAGAGACACAAAACATCCAAAAAGAGGCTCCAAACAACCACAAAGAGGCTCCAAACAACCACAAAGAGACTCCAAACAACCACAAAGAGACTCCAAACGACCACAAAGAGCTCCAAACGACCACAAAGAGACTCCAAACGACCACAAAGAGACTCCAAACGACCACAAAGAGACTCCAAACGACCACAAAGAGGCTCCAAACGACAACAAAGAGACTCCAAATGACAACAAAGAGAATCCAAACGACCACAGAGACACAAAACGACCACAAAGAGGCTCCAAACGACAACAAAGAGACTCCAAATGACAACAAAGAGACTCCAAATGACAACAAAGAGACTCCAAATGACAACAAAGAGACTCCAAATGACCACAGAGACACAAAACATCCAAAAAGAGGCTCCAAACAACCACAAAGAGGCTCCAAACAACCACAAAGAGACTCCAAAACAACCACAAAGAGACTCAAAACGACCACAAAGAGACTCCAAACGACCACAAAGAGACTCCAAACGACCACAAAGAGACTCCAAACGACCACAAAGAGACTCCAAACGACAACAAAGAGACTCCAAATGACAACAAAGAGACTCCAAATGACAACAAAGAGAATCCAAACGACCACAGAGACACAAAACGACCACAAAGAGGCTCCAAACGACAACAAAGAGACTCCAAATGACAACAAAGAGACTCCAAATGACCACAAAGAGACTCCAGACGACCACAAAGAGACATAAAACGTCCAAAAAGAGGCTCCAAACAACCACAAAGAGGCTCCAAACAACCACAAAGAGACTCAAACAACCACAAAGAGACTCCAAATGACAACAAAGAGAATCCAAACGACCACAGAGACACAAAACGACCACAAAGAGGCTCCAAACGACAACAAAGAGACTCCAAATGACAACAAAGAGACTCCAAATGACAACAAAGAGACTCCAAATGACCACAAAGAGACTCCAGACGACCACAAAGAGACATAAAACGTCCAAAAAGAGGCTCCAAACAACCACAAAGAGACACAAAACGACCACAAAGAGGCTCCAAATGACAACAAAGAGACTCCAGACGACAACTAAGACATAATAAACAACCACAGACTCAAACGACCACAAAGAGACTCCAGACGACCACAAAGAGACTCCAAACGACCACAAAGAGACACAAAACGACCACAAAGAGGCTCCAAACAACCAAACGACAACAAAGAGACTCCAAACAACCACAAAGAGACACAAAACATCCAAAAAGAGGCTCCAAACAACCACAAAGAGGCTCCAAACAACCACAAAGAGACTCCAAACAACCACAAAGAGACTCCAAACGACCACAAAGAGGCTCCAAACAACCACAAAGAGACTCCAAACGACCACAAAGAGGCTCCAAACGACCACAAAGAGACTCCAAACGACAACAAAGAGACTCCAAATGACAACAAAGAGACTCCAAATGACAACAAAGAGACTCCAAATGACCACAAAGAGACTCCAAATGACCACAAAGAGACTCCAGACGACCACAAAGAGACATAAAACGACCAAAAAGAGGCTCCAAACAACCACAAAGAGGCTCCAAACAACCACAAAGAGACTCCAAACAACCACAAAGAGGCTCCAAACAACCACAAAGAGACTCCAAACGACCACAAAGAGACTCCAAACGACCACAAAGAGACTCCAAACGACCACAAAGAGACTCCAAACAACCACAAAGAGACTCCAAACAACCACAAAGAGACTCCAAACAACCACAAAGAGACTCCAAACGACCACAAAGAGACTCCAAACGACCACAAAGAGACTCCAAACAACCACAAAGAGACTCCAAACAACCACAAAGAGACTCCAAACAACCACAAAGAGACTCCAAACAACCACAAAGAGGCTCCAAACAACCACAAAGAGACTCCAAACAACCACAAAGAGACTCCAAACGACCACAAAGAGACTCCAAACGACCACAAAGAGGCTCCAAACGACAACAAAGAGACTCCAAATGACAACAAAGAGACTCCAAATGACAACAAAGAGACTCCAAATGACCACAAAGAGACTCCAGACGACCACAAAGAGACTCCAGACGACCACAAAGAGACTCCAGACGACCACAAAGAGACTCCAGACGACCACAAAGAGACTCCAGACGACCACAAAGAGATCCAGACGACCACAAAGAGACTCCAGACGACCACAAAGAGACTCCAAACGACAACTAAGACATACTAAACAACTAAAAAGAGACTCAAAATGACCACAAAGATCCGAACTATGTGTTGGTGAGCTCCAGTCGAGATTACAGTACAGTACAAAACTTCTGTTCCAATAACCAGTGTCAGGAATCCATTTATAGTGTAATAAACTGACTGTACATGTAGTTCACTAACTGAAGTTACTCATGAAGTCTTGTACTAGCTCCCAATTAGACCTTTAAAAATGTTCATCAGGTTCCCTCTTCACGAGCTCAAAGCTGGTTTCCAGGAAGCAGTCAAAGAACTAAACAGCTGTTTCCTGTTTAGTATTGACAGGGTTGTATTGTGGTTTTCAGGTCACCTTCTGTCCCATGAGAACCGGCTGGATGCCAAAGAACGGCCTCATCGCCATCGCTGGGATGATCGGAGCTCCTTCCTCTGCAGGACGAGGGGCGATGCAGACTCCACCCGTCTCTGCAAGGACGAAAGACAAGAAATCTGATTTCATATCAGAGAAGGGGGGAGAATTCCTCCAGCCAGAGGGACTCTTTGATGATGCATTAGATAAATATTTATCCAGGCTTTAACATAGGATGAAATATATAGATTTACTGCGTGGTGGTTGGATCACTGTTAGTGAGAAGGTAACTGCTCCAACCGACACTTCCTTGTTCCTAACTCACATGTGGCCGAGCTAACCAATCAGAAGCTAGGAGGAGCTGCACTGAGGTGAATGTGAGGAGGTAGATTCAGCAGAGTCAACGGTTTTAATGTCGCTGATGAAAATATTGAAATATCTAAACAATAAACTGTATAAACATGGTAAACACATACAGTAATTTAACTGAATGATGAATATATACAGTGAGGAAAATAAGTATTTGAACACGCTGCTATTTTGCAAGTTCTCCCACTTAGAAATCATGGAGGGGTCTGAAATTGTCATCGTAGGTGCATGTCCACTGTGAGAGACATAATCTAAAAAAAAAAATCCAGAAATCACAATGTATGATTTTTTAACTATTTATTTGTATGATACAGCTGCAAATAAGTATTTGAACACCTGAGAAAATCAATGTTAATATTTGGTACAGTAGCCTTTGTTTGGTCAAACGTTTCCTGTAGTTTTTCAGCAGGTTTGCACTGCAGGAGGGATTTTGGCCCACTCCTCCACACAGATCTTCTCTAGATCAGTCAGGTTTCTGGGCTGTCGCTGAGAAACACGGAGTTTGAGCTCCCTCCAAAGATTCTCTATTGGGTTTAGGTCTGGAGACTGGCTAGGCCACGCCAGAACCTTGATATGCTTCTTACAGAGCCACTCCTTGGTTATCCTGGCTGTGTGCTTCGGGTCATTGTCATGTTGGAAGACCCGGCCTCGACCCATCTTCAATGCTCTAACTGAGGGAAAATCTGGCAATACATGGCCCCGGTCCTCCTCTCCTTAATACAGTGCAGTCGCCCTGTCCCATGTGCAGAAAAACAGCCCCAAAGCATGATGCTACCACCCCCATGCTTCACAGTAGTGATGCTGTTCTTGGGATGGTACTCATCATTCTTCTTCCTCCAAACACGGTTAGTGGAATTATGACCAAAAAGTTCTATTTTGGTCTCATCTGACCACATGACTTTCTCCCATGACTCCTCTGGATCATCCAAATGGTCGTTGGCAAACTGAAGACGTGACATGTGCTGGTTTAAGCAGGGGAACCTTCCGTGCCATGCGTGATTTCAAACCATGACGTCTTAGTGTTTTACCAACAGTAACCTTGGAAACGGTGGTCCCGGCTCTTTTCAGGTCATTGACCGGCTCCTCCCGTGTAGTTCTGGCCTGATTTCTCACCTTTCTTAGGATCATTGAGACCCCACGAGGTGAGATCTTGCGTGGAGCCCCGGTCCGAGGGAGATTGACAGTCATGTTTAGCTTCTTCCATTTTCTAATGATTGCTCCAACAGTGGACCTTTTTCACCAAGCTGCTTGGCAATTTCCCCGTAGCCCTTTCCAGCCTTGTGGAGGTGTACAATTTTGTCTCTAGTGTCTTTGGACAGCTCTTTGGTCTTGGCCATGTTAGTAGTTGGATTCTTACTGATTGTATGGGGTGGACAGGTGTCTTTATGCAGCTAACGACCTCAAACAGGTGCATCTAATTTAGGATAATAAATGGAGTGGAGGTGGACATTTTGAAGGCAGACTAACAGGTCTTTGAGAGTCACAATTCTAGCTGATAGACACGTGTTCAAATACTTATTTGCAGCTGTATCATACAAATAAATAGTTGTTGTTTTTTGTTTAGATTATGTCTCTCACAGTGGACATGCACCTATGATGACAATTTCAGACCCCTCCATGATTTCTAAGTGGGAGAACTTGCAAAATAGCAGGGTGTTCAAATACTTATTTTCCTCACTGTATATATATATATATAAACATTCCACCTGGCTGCCACTAGGGGGCGTCAGATGTTGCTTCTACATGCAACTTTAATGTCCTTTAATTTCTTAATTTATTGGGGATTTTTCTCCTTTTAAGAGAAAGAAGCAGCTGGCGGAGAGTTTAAAGTCTGATTTAAAAACAACACACACACAGTGTGCAGTGATTGTCGAGGAATTAGGTCACACACTCTCTCTGCTGTCAGTGATCCTCGACTGTCTTGCCCTGGGGGCCCAGAGTCTGGGGTGGGGGGGGGGGGGGGGGGGGGGGGGTAAGTGTGTTGAGGATTTGATCTTAATTCATTTTCGGCAGAGCTGCAGATGTTCTGCTGCTAATCGTTCAAATTAGGGTTAAAGCTCCAGTAAAGAGAGAATCAGACGGACTTACAGTCGGATCAGCAGTCAGACCCACAAACAACCTGACAAACAGGAAGAGGGCCGGGGAGGCCTGAGATTCTGTTCTCTCCTCTGATGTACAGGGCTGTCCTCCTGCATACATCTGTCAGTTTCTCAAACGATGTAAACCAGTCTCTGTTCTTTGAGTCCGACAGGCAGCATCAGAGTAATATTAATGTACATTAAAACACGAGTGTGCGGCTCTGCAGCTTAGTGACGACGTAAGATGATGCTGGAATCTGAATTTACTCGGTGTTGTAGCTGTACAGTGCAGTGTAGGACGGTGAATGAGTGAACCGGGTTCACCTTGTGTTGTGCTGCATAAATAAAGTGACTTGGCTCATGGAAAGTAAGGCAGGTGTTTGGACAAGAAGGTCAGTCAGTGCCTCACCTAAGACGGAGAGGCTTCAAGAAACAGGAGACGCTTTTAAATAAGAGTTTAAAAAGAGTAACACTAAATAAAATAGAAGATAAAAATAAAACAAGACAAACAGGTTTATAAAAAGTACACAGCAGATATCAGTAAAGAGTCCCAAATTTGACCTGATAAAATTTAAAAGCCCTGGAGTTGAAGTAGGCCTGCAGTTTTCTGCCACTTTGAGATGTGGATCATAAAACGTGAACGCTGCTTCTCCAGGTTTAATAATAATAATTATAAGAATATTAATAATCTTTATTTATAGAGCACATCCAAGGAATTCTATGTTACAAAGTAATAAAGTCAACAAACTCTCCTGTGAAAGTTCGTTTTGAGAAAGGACTCAAAGGAGTTCACTGACTCAGCCCAGCTGATTTCTTTAGTCTGGATTGGAAGCAGACCAGGTAATAAAGACTGCTGACTTCAGAGCGGTCATGTTTTATACTCTGTTTTATAGATAAGGAAACTTTTTGCATGTGTGTAAATGTACATTAACCCACACAGGTTGCTGTGTGTCTCACCTGTCTGCCACCAGGTGTCCACTAAAGGACACCGTCCATCTCCAACCACACTGTGGAACCAGTGCCAGGCCTCGTGGTTGATGGGTTCTCCCACTGCAAACACAGAGTTATATGGTTTAATAAAACCTTTATCAGCTTCCTTTATTTAAACTGTGTGTTTAATCAGCCGCCAAAACATTTAGAAGCACTACAAGTACTTATGTACTATACTGTGGTATTCTGTTGTGCTACTTTATACTCCACTAAATGACGGCTGTGGTTACTTTTCAGATTAAGATTTTACAGTTAGCATAACTGTAGTATAAAACAAACTTTAAGATTAAACTGGTGGCTCCATGTTTAAGGCTTTTCATTTTCATTACCACAGAAGAGACACGTCTCCTCTAAACTTTAGATGTTTAATTACTGCTGGAGGCAAAAATAAACGTTAGAGAAAAGTGTGTATCAGAACTTCTTCTTTCCTCTCCCGACCCCTCAGACCGATATGGTGAGCTGGATTTTAAAAGCAGGACTTGTTCTGAGTCAACATTAAAACGTGATGTCACGTGAGACCTGATCCGAGCGTCCGCAGAGACGAGCGGTCGTACTTCTTCACCCAGCTGTCGTCGTACTTCAGCAGCAGCCGCAGGGCCGTCGGAGCTCCGTAGAACTGACTGATTCTCAGGCGCTGGACAGTCTCCCAGTACCTGCCTGCAGGACCACACACACAGTGACACGTATGAACACATGTACACGCTGTCACGGCTGGGTCACCTTTAATGTTGTGTTTTCTAACTACAAAAAAAGTCTAAACGGGGGCGAGAGGCTGAGCTGACAGGTAGAAAGAGTCCTGCCAGCAGCTCTGTTAGGCTTCCTTAGACACTGTGGTGCTCTGAGATAAATGCTATCTTAGTTTAGTGTGTAAACAAGTCGTTCAATAATAACATAATGCGAAACCTTCCCTCTGCTGCTCCTATCACTCTGCTAACACCTTGTTTAAATCTTGACCAATTTTAAAACGTTGGATCCCACAGACAGAATGAACCGGTGTTTAATATTTTAATCTTTAGAACAAACACAGACATAAGGTTCAGTCCAGACGCAGGACCACGCACTCTGTGTTTATATTATTATATTTATTAAGCGGTTTCAGAGTGGTGGTTCTGGGGACTTGAGATCTCACAGAATCTCACGTGATCAAACGTGACTTCAGACAGTAACAAACATGGAGGCAGACTGTCGTCGTCAGCTGGTTGACCTTGTGCGTGTGAGTTTTGCACGGAAAAACAAAAGGAGAGAATCAAACTGTGGATGAACTTGAGGCTGAGAAGAGGGAATCAGCAGGTTTATACATTGTATAGATGCACAACATGCTGGGGACGCGTCCCGCCTCGCTCTCATTGGCTGTGGCGGGTTTCTGATATTGGAGCCTCAGCAACCTTCAGAGTATGTCTGTAAGCCCCTCCCACTACAGGAGCATTCGGGCTGATAATTAGTTCGGCACTGGCCTCAGCTTGGGAACGCCCCTGCGATTACTGTCAGGTGATAAATTAGACAACACGTTCTGTTTATAAAGGTTACTGCAGCTTTAAGTCATTCCAGAGGATGATTAATATTTGACGTGAAATAAAAAGTAAACACAGGGAAACTCTTATCAAGGCATCGTTTGTCTTTTTACAGCTTCTTCCTGGACATTTCTGTCCCGAGCTGCTGCATGAAGTTCTGTCCCGAGTAACCAACAACTAACAGGTCAAAAGTCAAGAGCACATCACAGTGACAAAAGGTCACATCACCTTGTGGCGACGCCGTGTTAAGAGCTAAAACAATAGAGCTGAGATAAAGTGGCTTCGCTCCACAAGTGAAGATAATAAACCAACATTAACGGCATTAATGAGTAACCGAACACTGGAGAGAAGCCAGGAGAGCCCTGTAAGCCCCATTTAATTAAAGGGACAGGGTCTTGATATTTCACTCTGTCTGAAGGACAGAAACCACAACAACACACAGTCTGAGAGAAACCTTCTGTTTCCACTAAAGGTTCCTTTGTAGGGGACCAAAAACCAGAGGAACTAGGGTCTTAATTTACTTAATTTATTTAAGATTTAGATTTTATTTGGACATTTGAGACACCAGAACAACTGATCTCAGTTTGTTCTGATGATTCAACCAGCACCAACACTGAGCATGACGACGGGCTGGTTGATCCAGAGCTCTGCTGGTGGACTGAACCTTGTGTCTAGTTTTGGATCTTACCTGGGTCTGGATAAACAGGTGTGCTCTCAAACAGGACGGTGGTGGCGCCATTGCACAGCGGTCCATACACCACGTAGCTGTGCCCCGTTATCCAGCCGACGTCCGCCACACAGCCGAACACGTCTCCATCCCGGTAGTCAAACACGTACTGAAGAAATCACAACAGCAACATAAGGGTTACCACAGCGTCCGTCTGTTTCTGTCTCACACGAGGTGCAGGTGTGCAAAATTGTTTTCCATTTCCAGAAACTAAATTCCGAGTCCGAGATGCAAACCATCCACCTGCCATCTGGACCAGTTTATAAAACACAGATTCAACTTCCCAGCAGGACAGGAAGTATAACATGAGCTCAAACAAAACACTAAACTACGTGTTGTGTCTCGCTCTCTCCATCAGATTCCTGTGAACTCACACTCGACACAAACACAGTACAGAGAAGTACCAAGCTATATATTTATCCATGATTAATCATGATCCAGCTATATAACACTGACGGGGTAATTCTGCCTAATGAGTACTTTTACTTTTGATACTTTTAGTTGTAATGGACTAGTTTAATGTGGTATTACTACTTTTACTACATGTTTTTAATACTAGCAGTAGTACTGTTGGTCAGTGGTCAGTATGAGAGTCCTCTCTGTGTGAATGATTTGTTTGGTGGAAGGAATCTGGAGTTGTTTTGATTAGAAACAAAATGGCTGACGAGCCAACGTGAGGTGCCTAGCAACGCCTCCCCCTCCCTCCATCTCTCTCTCTCTCTCTCTGTGTGGTAGTGTCTCTCGCCCTGGCATGGGCCCAGCCGCCCTTGTCTTTTTCACATAAAGCAGCTTTTGTTCTGTTGTTTCATCCAAACAAGCAGCGAGCCAACAACCCCCCCGAACCCTGAGCCGCTAAGCTGCTTTAGAAATTAGCACTGATAAATATTTGGCAGTGACGGGGGCGGGGGGGGTTATGGTTTATGTTTTTATTCAATTATCATCAAAAACATCACGTCAGTCCTGCAAACACACGCGCAGAGGAAGCAGATGTTTCTGCTTGTCAGTCAGAAAAAGCTAATTTAAAGCTTTCTAAGGCAGATCTGCCCGCCGGGCTGCGTCCTCGCTGCTCGGAGGACAAACAGCGGCGTGTTGTTGCCCCGTTGTGTAACGTCCTCATTAAAACACCACACGAGTCACAGCCCTGAGACAACACAACACCACCCGAGCCCTGAGGCACAGAAACAGAGGGAAGCCGGCGTGGTGGCCCAGGTTCATCATTTATTTTAAACTCACAAATCCCAGAACTTCAAAACTTCCTGCAAAAACTTTCAGAATAAATATTACATAAAAACTACAAACAACACGTCTGGACAAACACTCGGATACACATCATCTGAGGTGAGGGTGTGTGACACTGTTGGAGCCCTGGACGAGATTTTAGATTGCCCCCCCCCCCGTCTAATCAAGACCTAATAGCCCCTGTTTTTCAGCAGCTTTTCTGCTCAGGTTCAAACTTTCTGCACATTCAGAATGTCTCCCACAGGTCCAGAGAAAAGTGGTAATATTAGAGACTAGAGACATCATTTAATGAGGATTTATTTAATAATTTAATTTCATTATTGCTCCGCTGATAGGATCCCCTTCAGACCGTCTGACAGACACAGTCTGAGACTGTATGTTAGGATGAAAAAAGGTGAAACTGAAATCACCTCTCATCAGGCAGAAATCTCACCACAGACACACACGTTACCTTCAGCAGCTCTGATAAAGTGCAGCTCACAGTTACAAACAGAGCAAGGTTGCACTTCAGTTTTTAGATGTTTATATTGCAAAACTTTACCAGCTACATTACCAATCTGTCACAAACAGTCTGGACAGGTTTCCTTGATTACTATCAATGTATATGCCGCTATCTCATCAGCTGGGCGGAGTTGATTCACGCCAATTCAAAAACTTTCACTTGGGCGCCCCCGGACATTTTGCGCCCTAGGTAACCGCCCATGTCGCCTACGCCACGGGCTGGCCCTGTGTGTGCGTGCCTGTACCTGGTGTGTGAGCGCGGCGTACAGCAGGTATCCAGCCTGTGTGTGGACGATGCCTTTAGGTTTCCCCGTACTTCCTGATGTGTAGAGAAGAAACAGAAGATCTTCACTGTCCAGAGGCTCCGCACGACAAACAGGGGACGCAGAGGACATCACCTAGAGAGACAAGATGTAACTGTACTACTACTACTGATACTACTACTGATGCCCTTCCTACTGCTGCTACTAACTAAGAATAATGCTGTGACGCCCTAACCAGTCCTCTCCCACATGTATCATTCAGGGATCATCCACTGATCAGGTGAGTCGACCAGGTGTCTCACCTCCTCCAGGGGGACGTCCAGCTGTCCCATCGCAGCAGGGTTTTCTGTCCTCTGAGAGACGAAGACGTGTCGGACAGTCGGGCAGCTCTTCACGGCCGAGTCCACCGTAGACTTCAGGTCGATGAGTCTTCCGCCCCTCACCTTCATTACAGGTGAGCACGGCTTTACACTGAGCTGTCAACACAACACACACCTGCTTAGCACAATAACCTTCACTGTGACAGAGTGCAGCAGCCTCCAGGAGAAGTAAAGCCTGGATGGAACTTGCTTTATCTAGTTCACATACTAGTCTGTCTCAGAGTTTGCGTACGTATGTCTCCAGAAATTAATGCTACACATCCACGAGATGAAGTCCAGCATTATTAAATTCAGCAGCATACTTTAAAAAAGGAGATTTATGGGGGATGTTTACAATAATCCTCCTGGAGCTAGTCCTTAATTACATCGTTATGATGTCACAACCTGCTCGAGTGTCGCTATGTTTGGTTTGTTTACAATGTGCATATTCGGAGGTTGTCGAGGAAGATAATCTGGTGTTGGCGAGGGATGATCCGGCCCTGATCTGCCCCCTAGTGGATTCATATTTAACACAACACAGCATGATGTTCATTTAGTAAATATGGTCCCATGGTAAATTATGGTGCGTTCTCACTTCATGTAAGTTAACTACAACGTCTTGTTCAGCGGTCAGTTGTACTAAAACACAGTCTGAGGAGTCGGTTGATAATTACATTTTGTTTTAAGCCAGTTTGTCGATAGCCATATTAGCATCCCAGCTAAAATCACAGTTTATAAATCACCTAGCTAACCAAGTTACCAAGCTCCACCCTTCATCTGCATATGGTGACATCTGGTCCCAAAAAAACAAAGATGGTGACGGTCAAAATGCCAATAACTCTTAATTCTTTACACGGCCACGGTCGCACCAGCAGACTCCAGAGCAGCTTCTTCCCTCAGGCTGGGAGCCTCCTCAGTTCATCTTCAGCACTGCAGCATGCAGAAAAGCTTATTTCTGTCATTGTTATTCGATATCTGCTGTATATCTGTTTTGTAAATGTGTGTTTCTGTTTTTATGGGTAGCATGAAGCGGCTCTTCTTTAAGGTGCTGAATTAACTATTGGACTCTTCAAACCTGCTGTGAACTTTAAAATATACGTCTTTTTTCCCCAACAGTTTTGTTCTGACTTTTAACCCTTTGATCGGAGAAGACTTTCTGCTTGGTTGGGCTCACATGTGATCACAGGTGAGTTATTAACTCTCTCACAGGACGAGTTCGGACCTGAACTGAGTGACTGAGGAACACGTTTGACTTGTCTGAGCACATTCACAAGCTTTTCTAAGGTTCTCATGGTTTGTCTTGTGTCAATACTGCAGCTTAAACTTTATCTTCTGCCCGGCGGATCCACCAGCGGCTCCGCCACTGCAAACACAGCAGGTCACTATTCCAGGTGTTTGAGTTTGAGTCACGCGGAGGTGTAACACCAGACAGAGTCAAATTTCAGAAATATGTCCCATTTTATTTGTACAGCCCAAAATCCCAGATCACAGCCTGCCTCAGGAGCCTCACAGTCTGAGCAGCATGCAATCAGATATTTTAGTCTCGTATCCATGTCTGTCCTCTCTATTGTGTGCTGCAGAACCAAGTACACCTGTACGTCAGTCAAGTTGTTGTCGTCATGATTTTAACTTTTTGTTTTTTCTCCTGGAGAGTTTCTGGTTTTAAACTCTGAGACCGCAAAGTTTCCAAAAACACCACACCTGTCAGGAAACTTCCCGCTTGTTTGAGCCTGCATGTGATCGCAGGTGAGATATTAACGGGACGAGTTCTGACCTGAACAGAGGAACCGGTGTCACTCGTCTAAACACGGATTTATGTAAAAAGCAACATTTCAGTCACAGACATTAAACTGAATATCTAGAACAACGTGTTTATGCTGCAGCCACAGTCTGCAAGGACCATTCATTGAAGTAGTCACATCACAAACGCCTGTTATCCCACCGTCGGGACAATTACACTTCCAATAACAGTTAACAATAACTGATAATAAAAAACAACAAACAGGAAATGCAAAATCATTTCTAAGCTCAACTAGGAGAGAGTCCAAACATCTGTTACAAGCTGTAAATAATCTCTAAATCATTATCATAGTTTGATCCCCCGTGAAAGCGTGTGCAGGAATCCACAGTGCTCTTTGGCGCCACCGACACTGTCATCAGACTCAGCACGATGCAGACCTGAAGACAAACACGTCCTCAACCCTACACGACAGGAGAGGTCGTTTGCCAACGACTCAGAAAACATCGGAGAGTAGGCTACTGGCGAACTTCGTTGTCATGGGAACAATTATAAACACGTGGTTAACATTGTGAAATAGTTGCAGGTTGGTCGGCTTTAGGAAAACATCATAGTTTGAGTTGAAATAAGTCACATGACGTAAGTAAATTAAGTTAGGTAAGTTAAAATGAGTTTCACACGTGACACAAACAGCAGTCTAGTAGGTGAAAGTCCAGATTGACCCGAGAAGCCAATACTGTTCGTCTCGCAGGACTCAGGAAAAGAGGACGGCCAGTCTAAGAGAATCCGACTCTTTTCTAGGCGACGTAACTATGCGAGAATAAATGTGCTACGCGAAGCTCTGTCATCAAATACGATTTTACCCATTTTAAATAGTTACAAAATCAATCGAAAATCAGCATTAATAATGTGGCAGGCCACCACAAATAAATCAGTGTGGGAAACGCCTACTGTAGAGGTCATCCAGCTGGATCTTTGCCTTTATTAAGGCGAGGGTGTCAGCATCTGTGACTGAAGTAAAATCAATTTGCAGAAGGCTGCGGTACATAACATGAGGCTACACACTGCAACATAATATTACATTACAAACCAAAAGAAAGAACTTAATTGTGAGTCTTATTAAAGTATCATAATGTGCGTCTGTGTGTATGATCTTGCTAAATGTGGTTGATGGATTTTGTTGTTTGAGTTTGAGAACGTGCGCCGCTTGAAATGTTGGAATAGTGGGACGGCATTCTCTCCTTCCCTTTGGTAAAGGATGGTCTGGTGTACCCTATGCTAAAGAGATATGTAAGGAAGCATTGAGGCACCTTTCCTCAGCTTGAGAGAATTCGAACAGCTCTTATCATGGCTGCCACTGAAATACTACCGGGTCACTTCACTCAGTCAGAACCTTTCTAAGCAAAAAAGACTTTTCAAACGCAGCCTTACTCTCTTTAAACTACCTCACCTGACTTCTTCCTTTGCGCCCATCATAATTACTAAGACCACCAGAGGTCTCTGCCTAACCTTAAACTCAACTATAGGTCAAAGAAGCGTGCTGCACAGACAACCTATACGGCTGTAGTGGTCTGCAGTCTGAAGAATAAACTTCTTCTTAAAGAAGCAGAGAGTTTTGTAATAAATAAAAACTGAACACAGGATTTCTGACCTAGTGCCCCTTCAGGACAAACTTTACGT